>NW_023417257.1:0-3472 GCF_002922805.2 Oryzias melastigma | reverse complement strand
GACTTCAGTTCTGATGCCAAATACACTACGGATATCTTTGACCACATGGATGTAGATGGAGGCAAACAAGGTGGATCCTCCAAGACTGGATCTAAGGGACAGAAGGGTTACTGAGGTAGATATTGAAGATTTACTGAAGGGGATCAAATGAGGCTTGTTTCTAACCTCTTAAATACTTGCAGGTACAACTGGCATGACTTCCTGTTGGCAAAATAAATTTGTATGAAAACCATCCACTGAAACTCTTGTGTTTTGGGTTTTGAAACTGGCATGGTCTTGTATGATGGCCTTTAACTGCTGGGACAATGAGAGAGTGAAAATGGGAATTGATGCTTCAATCAAATCAAGGCCTCAAGATAAATATGTGTTTTGCTAAAGCGACTTGAGTCTTCAAATTACCTTGAGTAACTGCTGCTTGCCTGGATCTGGTTACAACACGAGGTGCTAAGTTATAAAGTGGCGTTTGCTTCAAGATGGGGCAGAAGCTCAATTGGAACAGACTAATCTACTCTGATGGAGCTACATTGAGTTTGCGATTAGGGAGCAGATGACAGAAATGCAGTTAAGTGAACTGTGTGATGGAACATGATCTCTCCTGCTTCTGGGAGAAAAGGGGCTGTTTTGTGCCAACAGTCCAAACCTACAACTTGAATGACTTTCTAAAGAACTACTACAGAAACTGTTAGAGCAAGGACTTGGTGGGAGTTGAACTAGTGCAGCATATAACACCTTGGTTGGCGGGGGGGGATAGCTTGGTAATGAGCTTCCAATTCAACTTGAGTCAATACTGTAACCTACTTATCTAATGGTGTTTTTTTCATAAAAACAATTGAGTTTAAAATTGGGATGTAAAACCAAATTGGGTTTAAACAGAACTAGAAATACTTTGACTTGTAGACTTCATTTTGAGGTATTTGACCAGTTTTTTTTTTTTTTGTTTTTGTTTTTTTTTTGTTTCTCTTAATGTTTGCATCTGCAAACATAGTACATGGTGATTCCTGTCCGTCACCTTTGTAAACAGGGACCCAGAGCTGATCCCTGATGTTATCCCATCTCCACCTTGAACTCCTGTCACCTCTACAGCACACCTCACCACTGTCTTACACTGCTCGAATATACTTCTCTGTCACTGCGGACTTCCTCATGCGATACAGTTCCTCTCTCAAGATCCTGTCATCAGTTTTCTCCAGATCTACAAAGACACAGTGGAGCTCCAGACATTCGGACTGGACGCCTCCCTGTCGAGGTGGTCCAGGAATTTCCTACTAGGCGGAGGCCCTGGGGAAGACCCAGGACACGCTGGAGAGACTGTCTCTTGGCTGATGTGGGAACGCCTCTGGGCCCCCATGGAGGAAGTGGCCGGGGAGAAGTCTGGGCATCTTTGCTTAGAGTGGTGCTCCTGCATACCGGTCACGAATGAGCGGAAGAAGATGGATGGACAGTGGAGCTCTCTTTGACCTTCCCTGTACTTCTCTATCAACATCCTCAAAGCAAATGTTGCATCTGTAGTGCTCTTTCTTGGCATGAAACCATACTGCTGCTCACAAATGTTCACTTCTGTTCGTAGTGTAACCGGATCAGTTCTGTGTTGTTGATGGGAATAAAAGGCGTGGATGCACAGCAGCACCCTCGGAGAACACCTCCATTTATTGCAGATCTGACAATTTTCCAGAAAGGAAAGACACAGAAATGACGGCGTTAGCTGCCCGAATTAGCTCCTAGATGAGAGTGACAGGCAGAGGGAGATCAGCTAATTATTACATCAAAATAAAATGTCAGTCTTTCAAGTTTTTGTATTTCAATAATAACAGGATTATGGGCATAACTAAGATAAAATGAGGATTCATATTGGAAATGTCACCGGACACCCACCTCTCCCACTGGACAGTTATACAGGAAGGGGGGAGGGAAAGCGAGCACACAACATATAATGAAGAAACCACAGAAGAAGAGCAAGCTAAGGAGAGGTTACCCAACGCGGAATTCAGGGGGAGAAATTAACTTAGGGACAGCCAATATTTTGTGTCATTAAAATAGAAAGATCCCATCTCTTTACATTAGTCTGGCTTCAACTATTCTTTCCCACAACTTCATTGTATCAGTCATCAGCTTGATTCTCTGCAGTTTCCAGAAGTCTTCTCCTCCATTCCTCAGGCATCTTCTCACCACCTAAGATCCTGTTGAACAACCCGGTCAGAATCTCCACTGCCATCTCTCCGAGACACTTCCACAATTCTTTCTACTCTTTGTTCTCTCTCATTCTCTTCATTCATCAACTCTTCANTTGTTACTTCTTGGTCCACAACAGTCACTTCTTCTATTTTTTGTTATCTTTCATTTTCTTCTGTCATCAACTCTTCAAAGTACAATATTCTTTCCATCTTTCCATTACACCACTGACACCTGTCACCACATTACCATCCCTATCCTTGATCACCCTAACCTGCTGCCTGTCCTTCCCATCTCGATCTCTCTGCCTTGCTAGTCTGTACAGGTCAGTCTCTCCCTCCTTACTACCCAACCTAGCATACAAGTCATCATAAGCTCTTTGTTTGGCCTTTGACACCTCTACTTTCACCTTACGCTGCATCTCCCTGTTGGTAATACTGTAAGATGTCATGGTTTGAAATCATGTATGCATGGAAGGTTCTCCTGCTTAAACCAGCTCATGTCCACGCCCCCGTTTTAAGTCTGCCAATGACCATTTGGATGATATAGAGGAGTCATGGGGAAAAAGTCATGTGGTTGGCTGAGACCAAAATAAAACTTTCTGATCTTCATTTCACTCATCATGTTTGGAAGAAGAAGAAAGATGAGCACCATCCCTACAAGTGACAATTTAGGCTTTAACTAGCGGAGTGTAGATGTGGGTGATATTATAGATAATCATACATGTAGAAATATTTCTATGGTAAACATCCAGCCCACCTTATTTGTTATTGTGGAAACTAGATTTTTTTTTAGTGACAGCCTTAGGTGTGGTACATATAAGGTTCAATTTTATTTTAATACCACAGAAAAATCACCCGATGTCCTTCTGAATGCTTTCTTTCTGAAAATCTGTAATTTTCTTATTTTTTACTTCTCTAATGATTTATGCCTAAAACGGCCAGAAGGGGGCGCACAGGGCTTGTTTCTCTCATTCGAGTAAAAGCTCTCAATGAGGAAACAGCTCGACGCGTTTTCTTTCTTTCTCCTTTCAGGTAAACATTGATTTGTTAAGAATATTTTTGGAGTCTAAGCTGTCAGTTTGTTCTCAAAGTCCCATAGAAATGTTTTGTTTATGGTTATTTTATGTTTAAAAAGGGAAGAAAAGTAACTAGCTTGTTCGGTTTTCAACCACGCAGCCGAATGACGTGCACCTGCCATTTTGTACGCAGCACCGCAGAAAATGAGAGGTTGTGTTATGTTGTTTTGTAAGATATTCGTTCTAAATTGTATGAAAATATGATTCATTCGAGTAAAAGCTCTC
>NW_023417256.1:16164-20333 GCF_002922805.2 Oryzias melastigma | reverse complement strand
AAAAAAAAAAGGGGGGGGGGGGTCAATCACAGAGAGCCACTGTATATTTGCAATATATTGACTGTTATTAACAACTCTTCATTGTGCATGGTATATATCTTTCTCAATAACAAAAACAAACATACTGGGATTTAGAGTTGTTTATAGATGCTTTTCTAAATCTTTCCTCCTGGCCTCATTCAGATTCATAAACATCTTCATCTTTAGTGGTCAAATTAAGTGCATGTCTGACAGGAGTTGGGCAGAAATGAACATGAAGTGTGCATGCGAACACTTACTTTGCGTGTATTTGAAAGAGACAATAAACATAGGGCTGTAAGATTTGTCGCGTTAATTACGCGTTAATTTGACATGTGCATGACGTCACTAATCGCGGATTTTCTTATCCGTGCCTTTCCACACCGCGCGCGGGCGTCCCGCCCTCTAACTCACCGGCTGCTCTCACTAGATCACAGGAAGATCTCCAACCACCGAGCTGCTAGCTAGAACCGACCTGGCGCCAGGACGCGGAGAGCTCCTGCACCCTAACCCGGATGCGGTTCGTGTCCAGTACCACATCTGGTGGTACCGGGTCGCGTCCGGCGCCGCGTCTCGAGAGCTGCGGACCCCCGACGTTCCGAACAGCAAGCGCACCAGGGGACGTTTTAAATGTTCTGGAGGTTTAAGCGTGATCCAACCCCAGCATAGCGGTCTGTCTGCCGGCATATTCATGGCGTGAGCTCCGCTGGACACGTCCTGCATCGAGCTGCAGCCAGAGAACGCGGCGGCAGTAACAGACTGTCAAACTATCCACAGAGTATCCCGCTTTTCTCAGTCTTTAATGTTTTAAAAAACAAAAGTTAATTGGAAATGATGAACCTCTATTTCATTTATTACTGTAGTTCAGCAGAGGAGGAAAAGATTTGGCCCTGACAAAAAATGAACATGAAAGTGTTATGGAAATTCTATTTTTGATGTTTTTTATTTTATTTTACTGAACGTTGATTGAAGTTTTGAATTTAAAATGCCCTTCACTTGTACTTGGGCTTTTGTTAGGCATTTTATGTTACAGCCTTTTATTGTTAAGAAAGTGTATCTCAATGCAATGTTACAAAATAAAGTAGTTCTGGTGAGAACTATTAATTTTGCCATTCTTGTTTTCATTATTAATGTAGAACTGCTAAATTCCACAAACCACACATTTTCTTCCTAAAAAAAGGCCACATATTAATTTGCGATTAATCACGAGTTAACTATGGACAATGCGATTAATCGTGATTAAAAAATTTAACCGCCTGACAGCTTTAAATAAACATAAATTCCTGAAAATTCTTCACTTTCAGTTTCAAACTGGGTATTAGGTGCCAACAAATACAACAGCTGTTCAGTCATGTCCAGAGTTTGTTTCCTTGAATAGTTGATTTTTGTTTGGGAAGGTGAAAAAGATCACCTGAACTATTGCACCAATCAAATTCTCAGAGGGCCTTTATTTTTTTATTTATTTGATTGAATAAGACTCTAGTGATGAAGCAAAAACTGCTAACATGATAAATTTGATGTTCTGGGGGCAGTTGAAGCTGTCTTCCAAGAATAGACCCTTTTCACGGTGACGGCAGACAAAATAACGTCAGGGTCCGAAATGTGAATTGTGACTTTCAGTTTGTGGGTTTAGAGCAGCAAAGCTGAACGCTGTTTAGCACACTTTTACGTAAATAGTAAAATGTTACCTGTCCAACTTCAAAAGAAAATTGCAAAGTATGTATTTTATGAATGTCTTGCCGTATTGTATTTTCATTTCCTGTCTTAGATTGTTCTGTGACTGTCTCTGGAGAGCAGTAGATGGTGGAAATCCCTTCATTTTAACAAAAATGATCCAAACAGGATATTAGGGTTACCTTGCCGTCATGTGACAGGATGTTGTCACAGGTTGAATCGATCTCTATGTCGGGGTTACAGCAGTCATAGTGAAGACTCTTCTCCTTCACCTCTGATCCAGCTGCTATGCTTACTGTGACTAAAACAGCTGTCAAACATAAACAAGGTTATGTACATATGAAAACTCTCGTTTCTTAAAGCATTTATCATTCATTTTCTAATATCATTCTAGTACAAGTGCATCATATTGTACGAGAGAAACAATTGTTTTATTGACACATCACTTTATTAGAGCAAACTTCCGTAAAAACTTTACTGAAATTATAAAAGACACATTGTTGATTTTAACAACCTCTTCATAAAATAATAATAATAAAAAAATAAACAACATGACAGAAAGCTGTTTTGGTGAGTATGTGCAGATCATTTATTTTATAAAGAAGGTCAGGGTTTTTTTGTATTTATAATCCTTTAAAGCACAAAAAAAATGAAAAAGAGAGAGAAAGGTGAATTGGAAAAGAAACTTATTTTTGTCTTCGACTCGCATGTGGACTTTTTAAAGGGGGTGGTTAACATCTTAAATACCATCTCTTATCCTCAGCATCAAACTGCACAACCTCAGAGGAGCTCCTTTAACAGCAGTTTGTTGAACTTTAACTGAATGAATGAGAAACCATTGAACACCTTGTTTATCCAGACATTAGTCAATTAATTACTGAGATTTACTGCTTGCACTTCTAGCCACAGCTGTAAAAATATTTTTATTTTGCAGTTTTTTTTAAGCATTTGATTGCTTATTATGTAGAGATGTCCTGGTTTTTGCCAGTTTGTTGCACTTTTTTTATCTTTTCAATGCTGCTTGGTAATTCTTGTTGGGATAAATAGTCAGCCTTAGTTAAATTACCAAGATTAAAACATTGACAAATTAGTTATTTGGCCACTTTTTGTTTGTGTCAATTATGTCAACTTTAATATATTTTTAAAATGCATCAAAATAACTAAAATTACAATTGAAATTCCTGTTAGTTATCAAAGATTGTTGATGTAAGGGGTTTGTGTGGTTTTGTTTGAACCTTTATTTATACTGGTAGGTAGTAAGAACAATTTCTCATTTACAACGAACACATTTGTTTTGGTTTTACTTCCTCAGTGGAGTTCCCGAACATTTCTGAACTGAAACTGGTGAGTCAGGAGGGGAATTCCTAACCTGTTTTCACTTGTGAACGGTGGGGGGTTGGGTCGGGAAATTCCTCGATTCATTTTATTTATGTTTTCACTTGTTTTATAAACATTGACAAACATAAAAAGCGGGATTCTGTTAAAAAAAACGTGGGTTAAAGCATTAAAAAAACAGAACATGCACTTTAGTAGTATTTAGTACAATAGCATATATGCCTTAAAAAAAGTTTACGTCAAAACGTTTGCCGAGTATTAGAGTGATTTTAAGTTTGTAAAGGGAAGATTCATCGCTACGTTACAGAATCAATTGAGGTGTTGATTTGAAAGTAGCTAGATCATTATTCAGCAGTTTTGCCCCTCTTGTTCTTCCAGGATTTATCCCGACATTCAGAACATCGAGGTGTGTGAGGGTTTTTACTTGTCAACTGTATTAAACTCAGAGTAGTAACACAGTAATTACAAAGACTTACCTATTAGGAAAGCCAAAGGTTTTGACAGTCGAAGCTTCATAGTGCTACCTAATCCCGCTTTCCTTCACCTATCATCGAATCCACGCTCATCACATGTGATGATGACACAGGAGACTCGGAATTTCCGGGGGCGGGGCTCCTCCCATACATCCGCATCGCAGCTCAATGGCTTCGTCTGTTAAAAACGCCCTCGTGCACTTTCCACATGGGTTTATAAGAAAACCGGCGATTTCTTCGTGTGTCGTTTCTCCTCCACGTCAAGATGACAGCTTCACATCCTCTACTTCTGGCTTCACTGCTGTTACTCAGTAAGCGATTTAAAATGTTTTTATCATTATTATTTTGATATAGTTTAACAGTTTTTCCGCACTAAATTATTGTCGAACCCCCCTATATTCTGCAATGGATGGATCCTAACTGATTCTTGTTTTCAGGCGCATGCGTGGTGATGGGTCGGACCCTCGTCGCGGACATCCCGGAAGTCACTGCGCTCTCCGGATGGAACATCACCCTGCAGTGCATCGCCGAGTTTAAGCAAGGGGTCCCGTACCTAGCAGTGAGCTGGTACAAGGTAAATGTAAAAATATTCTTAAGGACATCTACATTTAATACTGCGGTGAAGTTAGTTTTACGTTGGATATTCGACAGACATTCGGTCAGGGTAAA
>NW_023417256.1:6969-16099 GCF_002922805.2 Oryzias melastigma | reverse complement strand
TTAATACTGGTAGTTGTGGCTGAAGCAGACCGGAAGTCACGTGTACCTCACTGCTTTTACATTTCCCTTTGCAAAAAGTATTACACTTGAAGTTCATTTTATCAAGTATATTTGAGTATAAGTGTAGCAATATAGATCATGTATGTGCAGTGTAAGAAGTACAATAACTTAGACTAAATTGGAACATTTTAAGTCTACAATATAGTACATAAAAAGTCCCCACTTTTAGTATGCTTGTAGTAAACTTTTTGTAAATACATACATTTATTAGCTGAAATAAACTGTAATTGCTTAAAGGTTTGACTGATTATCTGAGGACTTCACAACTATATTTATCTCATAATTCTAATTGTAAAAATCAAGTTTGATAGAACACATTTTCAGCTAAATGCTTTCCTATTTTAAATTCAGTGTTAATTAATAGAAAAAACAATCAGGACTGACAAAGTCATTCAATTTTTTTCACTGGTTATCTTATGTAAATGTATTATTGGTGCTTTTGCAGGTTGAAGAAAGCCCATCTCTGTCCCGCAGAGGCCTGTTGAGAAAAGAGCTCCCTGATGGCCCAGCAAGGCTGTACGAGGGCATGGACAGGGAGGTGGAGCTGCTGGACGAAGATTACAGCATCCTCCTGTCCAGCCTGACGTGCAGCGACAGCGGTCTATATTTATGTCAACTGGCTGCACCTGTAGGCGAGCAGAACAAGGAAGGGAGGATTCTCCTCTCTGTGAAAGGTAAATACTTGCTTTTAGGTCATGTTTTTTTAGATTTGATAGTTTTAAAACTTTTGCAACAAACGAAAGAAACTACTTTACAAAACGTGTAAAGCAGAATCATAGTTTTGGTTGGAAAACAATATAAATCTGATGCTGGAAACTGCCTTTTTTTTTAAAGGATTTCTTATTTTTGTGGGAAAAATAAAAAAAACTGAAGTTTACCATGAAGGTTCAAATACGAGTAACATCGATGTCTCCTTTATTTTCAGATTGTCCTTCTGATTCAGTTTTGGAAGAGGTGGTGAGGGATACCAGCTTGGTCATTTTTGCTGCAGCACTACTGATAGTCGCACTGTTAATATTTATCATCAGCCATGTAAGTAATGAATGGAAAGGCCCACTTTTACACTTTGTACAAAGTTGTCATCTTTTCTTTACTTGAAACCATAATTATTTCAGTTTTAAACAGTAACATTTTGGGATTTTTCTCTTGATTTTAATCTGTCCTTTTAATCTTCTCCACAGTACTGTTTGAAGAATACTCTTAAAGAAAAGGACAAGACGCCAAAAAATGAAATTCTGCTGGATGCTCCGCTCAAACCGCTTGAAAAGAAGGACCTGATGTTGATCTACACTCTTGGTCCTAAAGCATGCACTATGAAGCATGTCTGTGTTTGAAGATGCTGGGAACATCCAGTGTTCAAGAGTAAGGAAACTGTGGAGCAAGAGGTCCAGCAGGTCCAGTGGAGCAACAAAAATAATACATTTTATTTTAAAAGCACCTTTTAGAAAACCCAAAGACCCTTTATGATTAATTTTAAAATGGCTTTATTTTAAAATTTCAGGTAAACTAAGATAACAAAGGGCGCAAAGAAAGAAACTGACAAAGAAAAAGCTGTTTTAAACAGATGAATTTTGAGATTTGATTGATTCAAAGATAGTTAGTAAATGTTCGGATGTCTGATGGTCATAAGTTCCAGACGGAAAGGTCAGCTCCCTGTGATGCTTGGGCACGCAGAGGTCCCAGTGAGATAGATGGAGGATGAAGATCCAAAAAAAGCAGATGGAGGAGGGGGTGTGCAGGTACACAGCCCATGGAGTCCTTTCAGATTGGGGGCAATGTAGCAAGAGGAAGTCCCTGTGGTGATGCACTCTAGAGTTGGTTCAGAACTTTAGAGATGAGCAAGTGGCCAGAATGAGTTGGACCTAAGGTTGTAAACTCTGGAGACAGAATAGATTCAACAACCTGGTTTCAATTTTAGTCAACGTTTTAAAAGTCACTTCCAATTGTGGATCAGAACCCACATTTTTGAGTCTCAGGACATCAAGGTATTCTTTTCTTTTATTTATTTTTATGCACTTTGTTACAATGTTTTAATGTTATACGTGCTGGGTGTTAAAACCCAACAGGCAAATCACTGAGTAAACTTATTTGCAAATATGTTTTTCTTTCCTTAGACTGATTAAAAACTGAGCCATAAACAGTCCAATCTTGAATGTACAATAGAATCTACTTTATTGTTGTCTTTGATGAATGTTGTGTTCTCTCTGTAGCGATTCAAGCTCATAATGTTGCACACTTCAGTTGAACAGCAGACTACTGAACATTATGAGTGTTTTATTCACGGGTTCTCAAAAACACAGCAGCTTATGCAAACATACAGATGGTTTTCTCTGAAAGCAAACTCTCCTCAAAAACCTTTTTCTCTCATTCTTTTTTTTTTTTTTCCAAATACTTTATTGAAAATATTCAAATGTATACATACAAGTCAATATAACAAAGCCAGGGGGTTGGCATTGCTTTTTCTCTCATTCACGCTGCCCTGCGCGCTCAGACGTGACGTCATTCTTCCTCGACGGTGCTAGTTCCGCCTGCTGGCCATTTATGATACTACAAAATGTTTTCACTGTTCTTACATTGAACGAATGCATCTTGTTTCAAAATGGTCACACAGTTAAGTCTGTGAAAGTTGTGGGCGTTTGTTGCAAATGTTTTTTAAAGCACTGTTTTTTCTTTATAAATGACTTTTTCTACATTTTTGTTAAAATATATTTTACTGTAAAAGCATAGCTTAATCTAAAGTACTGCACTACTAACAAGGATCAGCATGACTTTTTTGTGTGAAAAAGAATGCTTAAATATCACTGCACTTCACACTGGCAGCTTCATCATCTCTCAAGCATAGACTTTCGTTCATTGACTGGTTACTACTATTTGTTGTGAAATTGTCACACATCTGGGTTAAATGCATCCTACTGAAATAAAATTTTAAAAATGAGCAAAAATGTGTTTGTATTTAACTTTTTATTTAACATTTCTCCTTCCATGAACATACAGTTTGAGTGCTTATAAATTAATTTGCACTCGACATTTCACCCAAGTTCATTTTACATTCCTTATAGGCAGTGTTGGGACTAACGCCGTTTAAGTATAACGGCGTTACTAACGGCGTTATAAATCAAGTAATTTAGTAATCTAACTAATTACTTTCATCCTCGCTGTAACGCCGTTATAGTTACTTCGTGTAAATCGCGGCGCGTTACTTCAAAGTTTGATGATCTTGCTGGAGCTGGGCGCTTCGCACCTGAAAGTTGCTTGTGTTACGCGCCCCAAGTTGCATCAAGATACATGAGAAAATCCGGTTTCTTTTCAAAATATAACCAGTTTTTCACAATAAAATGCCACGATTGACAAATGTGATCATGTTTTTGTATCTAAACAGGCGGTAGACACGGATATAAACATTACAATCACAACACAAACGTGCACGCGCGAGCACAGAGACACACAAAACAGACAGGCACGCACACTTTTTTTTCTTTTTTCACAGACACGTACACACGCAGATCAACGTGGATAGACTCCGGTGCGGAGTGAGGAGTTTCGGGAGTTAATAAAACGACAACAGAGAGGCAGAGAGTAGCTCATCTTAGCAGAAACGGGGTAATATTTATAAAACACACAACACAGACAGACACGAGCGCGCACAGATCAACGCAGTGAGCAGACTCCGGAGCGAGTGGGCGGGGCTGCGGGATTTTGGGAGAGAAAAAAGAGATGCAGAGAGCTGCTCCTCTTAGCAGAAATATGGGTTAATAATTGTAGTTTATTAATTTATTATTGTTTTGCACTTTCAGTTTTTTAAGCCATTTTGTTTAATTATAGTTGTAGGTAAGATACTTGAAGTATGTTAATAGTTGAAACGTTTACCTTTTTTGTGTGAAGTTACATTTTTTATATACCACTTGTTGCAGTGTTTTGTGTGATAATTCTGACAAATAAATATTGAAAATTCTTTCCCTAAACCCTCTCTCATGTGTATCCTAAACTTAGACAATATGACTCCATTGGAAAACTATACCAGTATACTATTGTCGGTTATCATCTATTATTGAATGTAAATTATTTTTTTTATTTGTAACGCAGGAAAAAATACAAAATATTACCATATTTAAAGAGTAATTTAAAACGAGTTACTTTTCCAAGTAACTAATTACTTTGAAGATGCAGTAATTGAGTTACTAACTCAATTACTTTTTGGGAGAAGTAACTAGTAACTATAACTAATTACTTTTTTGAAGTGAGATGCCCAACACTGCTTATAGGAATGATTGTAGGAATAACTTCGTTTTTTACATTTTACGAATTACATTTTTCTTAAGGAATAAAATTGAACTCAATAACCTGTTAAGATAAAGGAGTGTTTGAGTCTCTTGAGCCTTTGGTGACAATAAACCCTTCAGTTTTCGCCAGAATATTATTAGCATGCGTATGCAGCATGATAGCATCGGTATTGCAACAATAAGCAACGTCTTTTCACCATTATTAAGCATCGTACACTTCAGATTTTTATGAAGTTTACAAAGGGTGTGAGCCACCTCATAGACATCCAGTTGTCGTGGCCGAGTGGTTAAGGCGATGGACTAGAAATCCATTGGGGTCTCCCCGCGCAGGTTCGAATCCTGCCGACAACGAACTTTTCATCTTTTTTTTTAAGTTTTGCATTTTGCTGACGTATGTCACCTCTTGTATGATGTTCACACTCTCAAGACACTCACACACTTGCGTTTCCGTCATGTACTGACCACTAAATTCTATTGGAAATTACAACTTCCTCTTTGGGTTTCAAATTAAAGTTCATTTTATGCTTTTACTGATACAAACTTATATGCTTTTAAAACTAATATGGTATCACGTAAGTGTAATCCTTTCTTAACATTTTCTAACCGATTCCTAACAAATCCTAACAATTTCTTAACCAGGTGTAGAGGGTAGTCTTTTTGTTTCTGTTCCTTCGACTGTTTTTTGTTCTTCAGCAGGAAACAATGGCTTTGCGCCCTCTAGTGGTCACACTGCATAGGTCATGATCTAACAACAAATGTTCAAACATGCAATATTTTTCCAAAACAAATATACAAATCTGAATTTAGCTGATTAACAAAATAAAATAAAAAAAATCTTATGGTGTCATAGATAACAAAAGTGTCACCATATGATATGGTAAAATCTTTAAACTGGATTCAACAAAGGTGGATTGAGGGAAATATATATATTTTTGTTGGTCTGTTTTTTTTTTAACTTATCATTTGAGTGTTTTCGTCATAACTTGACTTAAATAAAATGTTCTCCCAAATTTCTTTAAAAAAAACTTGCCAGTGGCACTGAAGACACAGCCACATGGATGACCAACATTGGCAATGATTTTGTTGAAGTTTTTGTGCTGACCACTGGTGATGGGGCTGGCTTTGATGAATTATCCGAAGCGTGAAGAAGTACCAGGTTGATGGCAAAGTGGGGCCTGGGGTCATTTTGGTAGACATTGTCTGCTGCTGAAGTACAACAAAGCAAAACCTCTCATGTTGAAAGTTGTCTGAGGTTGTGGAAAGGTGTACATTTATGCATTTATATGTTTGAACAAGTGTGAGTCCAGTTCTCACATGGTTTTGGATTTGGAAATACGAAGCAAGACTGGACATTTTCCATTGTATGAGGTGATTTAATGCTGATCCAATAACTCAGCACCATCCACTATACTGTACGGTACATTTTGCTCAAAGTTGTCCACCTGCATTTTTGAATGGGACAGCAGTTTTAAGGCATAACACACAGCACTTATGTATGCACTGACTATAAGTTAAATAGTAAATTACAACTTCATCTTTGGGTTTCAAATTTAAGTTTATTTTGTGTTTATTGATGCAAATGCATCTTTACAAATGGTTGGCTACATCTAGTAACATCATAATTATAAAGCTTTGAATAAATAGAATTTTGCATACGTAGTCAAGTACAAATACATTGCAATGAGGTACATTTCTCAGTGACTCTTAAAATTGAACGGAAATTAGTACTTATTAATTTTAACTATCATATCACGTAAGTGTAAAATAAATAAACAAATTACCAATGGAAAAGTGAAAATAAATTATCTTTATCTTTTGATATTTCGGACACTTATTTTGAAATCGTGTCNCTAAAGGAACAAGAAAGGCAGACTAAAAAAAAAAACTGTACAATTAGTTTTAATAGTTGATTGAAATAAAGTTAAACTGATCAAATGCCCCTGTCATTTATTGATCAATGCATTAATTGTATATGTAAAATTATATCACAAGATAAAATATATCCTATATTACGCCCAGGTTCCACCAATAAATTGTGTACATAATCATTTCTTTCAAACTGCATCTCAGCTCCGTTCACACTTAACACTGTCTCAGGTCAGTTCAAAGTGGCCTGTATAACCACTTACCTTATGCCAGACATCTACCCATGGTCCCACATGCACATTTGAAAGGCTCTCAGAGATTAAATTGACTGTGGCAATGCAGCACAAAGACAAAAGACATTTTTTTCAAGAAACAAACAGCCAAAACTGTTTATTGCTCCTCAAAACACACATACACTTTTAAGTTCCTCACATCCATTATTTCTGCACTAAAAATGTTTCAGTCACTTTTCAACTGAAAAGAGAACATGAAAGGATCCCTCAGCTCCATGATTCTCTTCCCTTCACTCATGAAGTCACAGGTTTGGAGTTCTTTCAGTGTTCCGCTCTTCCATCTCTATAACATCAGGCAGGGACCATCTTCCTGGAAACGCTGGTGTTCTGGACCATTTGGCTGCTGTTATGATGTCATGCAGTAAAGCTGCTTCTTCAATTTCTTGGATAGGGAGGAGTTTTTTTTTCCTTCTGTATAGAAAAAAAAAGATAATTCTCAGAGTAGACAGTGGAGATGTCACAAACAGTGAGGTAAGAAGGCGACATACAATCTTCTCTGTCCCACTGTTGGTCTTCATGTCATCTCCCCCTACAAGAGAACAGAATACAAATTAAAATAGATAAATTGCACTGAAAAAGATCTTGGACATCCCACCTCTTAAACTTTTATAATAAATACAATACCATATACCTTCAAATAGTAGCTGGTCTCCCTGCAATATTTGCACTGTGATCCAAACGGCGTCCTCTCACATGTGGTTACTGCTCTTCCCGGCGCCGTTTTCTGGCTTGCATTCTGTTTTCTTTAGACCTTGGTGATTCAATGACAATAAACATTCATTGTGAAAAACTTTAATAAAAGTAAATTCATTTCAATAAAATGTGTACCAGTTGTGTCACTGAAAAGTAAAAAAATATATATATATTTTCTGTTTAAAGGAAGAAATAATTTTGCTTGAAAATTGGTGTTAATGCGTGTAAAATGCAAAGAAGACGACAATTCCGGTGACGAAGAAGAATCAGAAACAGTGGGCACGCCTCAAAATGTTTAACTCCGCCCATTAAATGTTTAACTCCGCCCACGTTGAGGCACGGCCCGGTCTGCAGGCTGCAGCCAGGGATAGTTGGGGGACGCGCAAAGCCGTCAATCCACTGCTCGTTCGCTCTACGTAGCCCGGCAACAACGTTTCAGGGAGAAATACATTATGTTTGCGTCAATTTTAACCCATTTGTTGCTCAAAAGAAATATGGAAGCACAGCCTAACCCTACCCGCTTTACGAAAGCGCCTGGTGCAGGATCCAACTTCACTTGGAGTTCAGCGTGGAAGCAATCCGTCGATCATTCCAGTTTACCTGCGCATGCCCTTTAAATGCACCTGGTTACCTACCTAATTGGCTGGTACCAGGTGCATCAATCAGAGAAGGCTGAGCCTTCTCCTTGCCACAACAGCATGGTCAGAAGTGCTTCTGATGAGTGGTGACCAACAGTGGAGCAGAAGCAGACTCCATCATGTTGTGTTTGAGCCTCAGAGATGAAGAACAGAGACTCACCTGTCAAAGTCAAAGAGCTTTTCTGCCGCCAAAATAAGTTTTCCCCACGTTTGGGGGTTGTTAATTTAGAGGTCTTCCTGTATTGACACAAGGGTTATAGAATGTCATGTTATGACTGACTTAAAAAAAAGAAAGTTTCTACAAAGTAGACCCCGCCCTCCTTCAGCATCCATCTTCTTAATTTGGAGACCCGCAGCTGAACTGTCCCTCCGCCCCTCCCTCTCTCTTAACACCTGTCCGCGTGTTCTCAGGCGACGGGAGTGCTGCACCTGCAGGGGGCGCCAATTCACCGGTTTCTGGCCGTTCAGAACATAGTGATATAACAGGTAACAGAAACCCATAGCGGCATAGATTTTTTTCCTCCACGCGCTGAGCTGCCACCCCCTTTGAGTTAGCGCCCCGAGCAGCTGCCCGTACTGCCCGTGCCTAAAACCGCTACTGACCACAAACATCCATCCCAGAGTTCATTCAAAACATTTAATCCTGACTTTATTGCGCTGATTTAATGGATTTCATTGTCACATAAGCCGCGCATGAGGTGCGTTCAGGGGCTGCCTGGAATTTCCGTATGCACTTGCATTAAGAGCTCGCTATTGCTGCATTCAGGTGTGCTGGGAATTTCTAGTATTTGCTCACACTGACCTCAGCAACACAAACACACTCTCATTTGGTGCTCCATTCATTGTGACTCACAACTACAACATGATCTGTAAGATTAAACACAATTATGCAAAAATGTTGCACATATTTCGATATACTCATGTTTTTATGTATATTACATAAAAAACCTTAACTAATTATTTTATATAGCTTTAATCTTTACTGTTCTGTGACTGAAAAACACATTTGTGTTTTGAACAAAATCAATTTCTTAAAAAAATGGTTAAGATATTAAAAATGACCATATGACTAGAAATAAACTTTAGGGCTTTGATGAAAAGTTAATGCTTTAAAGTAAGAAATGTGTTCATCAAAAGGTTCAGAGAAAAGACGTGTAGTTTGTTAAAACAACATTACACAGAAATGTGAACGGCAGCTCATTTGACTGCAGTCAATGTGAAGATACCGTCTTCTCTTCTCCAGAACCTATACTAGACACTAGGAACAGATGAGAGTTTAGTGCATGTGCAGCAGAGCTGT
>NW_023417256.1:6686-6750 GCF_002922805.2 Oryzias melastigma | reverse complement strand
ACAAGACTCGGCTCTACTCGTGTAGCAACAGTCACCGCTTTTAATGTCCGACTCAACAACAACT
>NW_023417256.1:0-6605 GCF_002922805.2 Oryzias melastigma | reverse complement strand
CAGAAATGCAAAAACAAAATGATTTCTTATTACATTTGCTCTCTTTCAGAAGAAAAATGACACACAGACATGTTAAAAACTCTAAAAACAGGATTTTCATCAGATTGAGGCTTTTTATAGGCTTGGGAGGATTTTACACCGGAACCATGTTGTATCCCTAAACTTGCCCCCCTGATATTCTGTTTGCACCCCCAATAGGGGCTGGCTAGATCCGGCCCTGCCAATATGTAACATTTCTTAAAATATGTTAAAACAAACTGCTTTTTTTCTTTTAGATGCTAACAAACAAATACAATGACAGTGTAAACATAAACTGTCACATTAGTTAGTCTCTGTATCTGGCAGGACGTCTTACTGCCCGACCACTGCGTGTGTGGTAAAATCCAGTGTTATCCATATTTTCAGAAAAGGATTCCTGCGAGGAATCACATGTTGACGGCTCAACGGATTCAGGATTTTGAGAAGACAGTCCATCTGGGTCCAAGTTCTAGGCTGTATCCTTGAACAAACTTGGGTGTATTTTCCTCAGATGTCTTCTGTTCCTTCTGAGAGTATCACCTGATGGTGTTTGCATGGAGTAGGAGCGTGGTTCCTCTCTTTGATGAACGATGACAGCTGGCTCCCAACCGCGTTGTGTTTGTATATTCACAGTGTCACCAGGAGATAGAACTGGTAGTGGTCTTGCATGCTGGTCAAAGTGTAACTTTTGTTTTGTTTGCATCTCTCTCACTTTGTCTGGCATGTTTCTCAGAGTTGACTGTTTCAACACATTGCTGGTACAGGGCAGTGTGCTGCGTAGGACTCTTCCCATCAACATTTGTGCGGGGTACAAGTTTAATCCAGTAACTGGGGTGTTTCTCAGTGATAACAGCAGTAGATGTGGATCAGTGCCGGTCTGGATTGCTTTCTTGAGTGCATGTTTGACAGTCTTAATGGCTCGTTCTGCCATTCCGTTTGAAGAGGGAAAACCGGGACTGGAATAAGTGAGCTTTATTTCCCATGCATCTGCCAATGATTTCATCTCGTAGCTGGCAAATGGAACATGGTCCCTCACTATCTCTTTGGGAATCCCATGTCTTGCGAAGACTGATATCATCTTTTGAATGACTGAGTAAGCTGTTTTGTCAGGCAAGTTGAGAACTTCTGGGTATTTGGTCAAGTAATCGATTAACATCAGATATGGTTGACCATTCAGCTCGAAAATGTCTACTCCAATTTTCATCCATGGCAGCTCTGGAATCAAATGTGGAACAAGTGGCTCCGCCTGATTCTTTGGTTACATTTGCAGGCACTGTTCACATTTCTGAATTATCGACTCTATATCACTGGACATACCAGGCCAGTACAGCACTTTTCTTGCCTTGGCTTTTGTGCGCTGTATACCTTTTGGTGAGCAAGGTGGAGTTTTTCCAGGATGGTTTGCTTGAAGTTTTGTGGTATCACGATCTTGTCTCCTACCATGACTATCTCTTTGTGAATGCTGATGTCATGCCGCATGGGCCAGTAGCTGTATAGTGCTCTGTCCAAACTTTTACGTTTAGCTGGCCATCCATTCATGTGTTTTTTACCACAGCTTGTAGCACAGTGTCTGCTGCCTATGTCAAGTTTGAAAGTGACTGGCATGCCCTTGATTGTCACAGTTTCTTTCCAACTATCATCCATGTCACTGTCATTACTGCACACCATGCCTATGTACAATGAGTCAACTTCAGTCTCAATGTTGTTCACAGTTTTGTTTTTCTTGTAATTACTGCTTTTCTCTGCATTAGTTCTGCATACCTTTGAAAAGTGATTATTTTTTCCACATTTATGACATGTTGCTCAATTAGCTGGACACTGTCGAGGATCATGCTTATTACCACATTTGGTACAAACCACTTGCTTGTTGCTGCTTGTTTTGTTTCTGCTATATGCTGATTTATTGTGTCCATGTGTTTTCTTCAATACATCCACTGCAGTGTCATGGGTTACAGGAGGTTGTCTGCATTGCCTGGATCTGTGCTTTGGCCACCTCTGTTAATCTGCATATTTCTAATGCCTTGCGTAGAGTTAGGTCGTTGTCCCGAAGCAGTCTCTCTTTCAGTCTTGTTTCATTTATGCAGAACACCAACTTATCCCTGAGCATGCCTTCCTCATCAGCTCCAAACTCACAGTTTTTGCTTTTTTGACGGAGCTCAGTGACATATCTGTCTACTGAAATTCCTGTCATCATTGGGTGTGACCAGAACTGATGGCGCTCAAAAACAATGTTTTTTTGCGGGCTACAATAATCTTTGAATGCTTTTAAAATGTCCTCCATCTTTAGTGCATCTCCGGCTGGGGTAATAGTGAGTGTGTTGTACACTTCTAATTGCTTCCTCGCCGATAGTGTGAAGAAGAATGGCTATTTTAACCTTCTCGTCTTTCTCCAATGAACCTGATGCGGTCATGTACAGCTGGAATCTTTGTTCCCATCTGCACCAGGTTTCAGACAAATTGCCGGTGAACAGCAGCAGCGATGGCGGCTTGAACTGCTCCATGTTTGCGGCAGCTTCGGCACGTGCTAATCCTCAGCTAGCATACTTGCGTCGCCCAACTGCAGTCTTTGTTCATACGACAGCTCGAACTTCTGACACCATGTTGTAGCTCTATGTATTGTTGAACTGTTCCGTGTTGCCTTAACGTGGGTTGCTGTCTGGTGAACTCTTTATAAGGACAGACGACCGGTCTATTCGTGTAGCAACAGTCACCGCTTTAATGTCCGACTCTACAACAACTTACATGGCAGCATCGCCCTCTATTGCCTGGCGGTGGTATAACAATACATCACAGTGTGGTGGGTGGAGGTGGGGGCGCCGGGGGAGGCTCTCACCAGGGGGGAGTAATTCAGTTTAGATCCGCCACTGGTACGGATCGGTAACGGACATTCTCCTGCCGCAGGGGGTGGGGGGTTAGACGTGACAAGGGTCTTCTCCGTAGTTCTGGACGTCTCTGGTCCCTAACCCCACAAATCAGGGAGAACTCGGTATTTCTGATCTTTAGAGCCAGATATGACACTGTCCCAACAATGTTTCTGCGTGACAACCTCCTCGGCAAACTCCTTTCTGTCTACGTGGGTATAGAAGGCGTCGCCGTCCTCAAATAGACCTATCAGAATACAGCAGGTGCAGCCCTCTGACCCCGCCCCAAAAAACAAATTTTTCCCTCGCGCGAGCAGAAATATTCTCCGCGAGCGGGACCCATTGACTGTATATAGAATAACTGGACTGAGCAAGCCCCCCTACTTCCGTGTTCCATATAGGAAGTACCACTGGGTTGCAAAAAGGCCAAAGTCCCATTGACTTACATTGGAAAACAGACAGTTATTTCTCAGTCATTTTATATGTCAGAATAATCATTCTTCCTTCTTTTCTGACTTCTGTTTTATAATCCTAATTTTTTTAAAAGATCTTTTTCTATTATCACAAGTTATTAGAGTTATAAATTGACCAATCAGATGGCTCAATAAGCGTTTGTGGGTCTGACGTCGACCGTCTGGGGGGTTTGAGTGACAGATGACGGGTAGCCAATGGGAGCAGACTTCATCAATGCGGTCCGTGAAGATCTTTTAACACCTACTTTACAATTCAACAATGTACCAATCATTGACGTACTGTTGTTTTCCTCAATGGAATGTACCGATGCAGCAAAACATGCTTCATAGGTTAATTGGTGACTCAAAATTGCCCCTAGGTGTGGATGTGGGAGTGAATGGGCGTGATTGAGGCCCTGCAACAGACTGGCGACCTGTCCAGGGTAAACCCCGCCTTCGCCCATCAGCAGCAACCCTGCGACCCCGAAAGGGACAAACCGGTTAAGAAAATGGATGGATGGATGGAAAGAATGAATGAATGAATAAGTAATGTGTGTCAAACTTGTCAAATACAAACATACATGTAAACTTAATGAAGGCCTTGTTTAGTCGCTTAATATAAAACTTACCATCATTCCAACGGCACAAACCAAACGCAGCACTGACAGATCTGATTATTTGCCGGGACATTTTACAAAGGTGGGGGGTCAGCTTCATGATGGTGTGCTCGAGGCACCAGCTCACACAAGTAGTCAGTCTGTCGCACGAGGACTTTTTCTGCTCGTGGAGGAGGAAAATGTCCTCATGGGGTCTGAATTTTCGGCGCAGGATCCTTGATGCGCTCGCGGAGATGTCTAATCTCTGTGTGGAGTTTTGACATAAATATAACGCCATCTGTGAAGCACAGCTAAAAGTCCACAAAGATAAAGTAGGGTCAGGCAGCAGGGGTCAAGCACAAGCATGAGGGCATCAGAGAAGAGGCCGAGTCAGAAGATCAGGTCAGGACGAGAACGCTCAGTGATGCAGGCAGAGTGACACAAGACTTCACACTGAGCAGAGAGGACGGATTCATGACAGTTTCAATCTTCACTTTCTGTCCCATCAGTGAATCTTATTGGAAGAGTTCAGTTCAGGTTTAGAAAAGAACTTTTTACTGACAAACTGATCAAAAAGAGAGACTTGGGAGAATCTAGACAAGATACATAGTTATGTTTGAAAAAAACTAATTTACATTTTCGTTATTTGTAGGAACCAAAATGAAGTTTCTTCCCTCATTTCTTTAATTTTGTAGTTTTGCTTGTTTCACTTTGTCACCTTGTTCGATTTGTTGATTTGCTCCACCTGGAAAAGGTTAGATCAGCACCTGCTCACCTGCACTCTGGAAGGAGGAGGAGAGGAGAGCTTGGCCTGTTTATTTCTGTTGACTGCTATCATTTGTTTTATTTACACTGACGCTTTATGAGTTAATCTCATTTCATTCAGAGTCATCTTTCTCCCTCTGAATATTTCTGCAAATGAAAATAAAAGACACAAAACAAAGTAACAGACTGCTGCAATGTATTTATAAGACAGAAGAGCATCAGACACACAAACTGAACCCATTAGCTCCTCAGAAGCTTCAACAGGAAAGTCGCCTCTAAATTATTAATTGAATAGATTTTATGATGATGATTTATATAAAACTGATCTGTTTTAGTAATTTTGGAAATCTGGTCAAACTCTGTTTACTTGCTGGAACTCCAGCTGTCATCACTGCTCCTGAACACTTTTCTGTCTGATTTCAGGTTGAAGGACTGCAGTTTGTCAGAGATCAGCTGTAAAACTCTGAGTTCATCTGAGAATCACAACCTGTCCAGTCTGACAGAACTGGACCTGAGCAACAACAAAATCCAGGATTCAGGATTTCTTAATCTGTGTGGTTTTCTGGAGAGTCCAGACTGCAGACTGCAGACTCTGAGGTCAGTAAATGAGCTGAACTCCCTCAAGGATGAGAAGAAGGTTTCAGGTGAAGAACTTTCTGATGTTTCACTGGAAGATTTTCTGAACATTTTCTGGATCACAGCTTGGAGTCAGTTCAGCCGTCTGATGAATTTCTCTACAACCTTTTCTTGCAGAGAAATAATGAATAAAATAGATACAGGAGTGAATGTTTCCACCAGTGGGGAAACTGTTCAGCTTACAGTGGTGTTCAAAAGTTTGTGCACCCCAGTTAAAATGTTATATTTTGTACATAAAGAAGCCAAGGACAGATAGAAAAATCCTCTAAATAAATCAGTTTAAAGATTTGACATTCTTTTAATATATAAAAAAAACGAGTGTTTATTTCCATTATTTACCCTTTCAAAATAATAGAAACTAAATAACTACGTGTGTAAAAGTTTGTTCACCCTGCAGGATTTATAGTATGCATCGCCCCCTTTGGAAAAGCTGAGACATGACAGTGTCATGGATTGTTCACAATCATCGTTTGCAAAGACAGGTGATTTCAGTCTGAAAGATTTTAAATAATGTGAATCATCTGACCTTGCTCCAACAATCAGCATCATGATCCTCACAAAGCAGGAGAAGGCTAGAAGAAGATAGCAAAGCTTTTTCAGATGCTAATATCCTCTTTGTGTAATGTAATTAAGAAATGTCAGTCAACAGGAACAGTGGAAGTTAAAGCAAGATCTGGAAGAACAAGAACAATCTCAGACAGAGCAGCTCACAGGATTGTGAGAAAAGAAAGTCCAAACCCATGTTTGACTGTAGGATCCCGGCAGAAAGACCTGCAGACTCTGGAGTTATGCTGCACTGTTCTACTGTCAAGAGATACTTGGACAAATATGGTCTTCATGGAAGAGTCATCAGAAGAAAACCTCTCCCACGTGCTCATCACAAAACTCAATGTTTGAAGTTCACAAATGAACATAGAAACAATCCTGATGCATTTTGGAAACAAATTCTGTGGACCAACGAGGTTAAAATTGAACTTTTTGTCCACAATGAGCAAAGATCAGTTTGGAGAAGAAAGAGTCCAGAGTTTAATGAAAAGAACCTCTGTCCAACTGTTAAGCATGGGGGTTGATTCATCATGTATTGGACTTGTATTGCAGCCAGCGGCTCAGGAAACATTTCACGATTAGAAGGAAGAATGGAGTCCACAAAATTAGATCAAATGTTGGACACTAACTTGATGCCGTCTGTGAAAAGGTTGAAGTTGAAGAGATCTACAACGGAGCTACACAACAACATCAGCTCACTCCAGCATAAGGACCCGGAGGCTTTTTACGTG
>NW_023417255.1:38535-39699 GCF_002922805.2 Oryzias melastigma | reverse complement strand
CAGTGATTCCATCCTCCAGACTGTCATCTGTGAACAGAAAACACATTTTCTTCAGATCTCTGATCCAAACTCAGCACAGTTTACTTTTCATGACAAAATTAAAGGTCATTTTTCAGTTTTTAAAATGTGAACTTTTGTTGAATAAAATTCAGATCAGATCCTGAAGTTTTACAGAAACATACGAACATATGAGAGCTGAGAAGAAGCACATCACAGCCAGCTTCTTCATGTTTCCACATGTGGATGGGATGTTCATCTGAATCATCTGAGACAGCTTTGAGTTGTTTGTTCTGATATTCAGGTTGAAGTCAAACAGTTGTCAGTCATCTGCAGCTCTGCAGTCAGTAGGAGGAGCCTGAGCTGTTCTTCAGTTCTGCAGTCAGTAGGAGGAGCCTGAGCTGTTCTTCAGCTCTGCAGTCAGTAGGAGGAGCCTGAGCTGTTCTTCAGCTCTGCAGTCAGTAGGAGGAGCCTGAGCTGTTCTTCAGCTCTGCAGCTGCTTTCTGACCTGAAGCAGCTTTTTATCATGAGAACTTCTGCTGTCTGATCATTTTAGTTACTTGATGTTCTGAGAAGAAAAACTCAGAAGATTGGATCAGAACATTTGTTATCTTTTAATAAAGATATGAATCATTAAAAAAATTGCCTAAATTTACTAGAAGTGTTTGTAGATTTTATTTTTAATCTTAAACACAATTCAGAACAGAGTGTGCCAATAATTTTCAAAAAATATTGCATTTTGACTTTTTTAAATATGTTTTCTATTTCTTAAACCTTTCTTTATCAAGGTAAGACAGATGAAGAACAACAATTTTATTTTCAATTGTAGCCTGACAAGGAAAATAACTTTTGATAAAAGGGAAAAAGGATCAACATGAAAGAAAATGAGTAACAGAAGACGAACAAAAACAGCGGCAATGAAAAATATATATATATATATATTGGAGCAGCATTTTTCTTTAAAGTCCCCTTCTGATGAAAATAATATTTTGGAGTTTTTAATATATAGATGTGGCATTTTTCTTATCAAAGAGAACAAATGTACCAAGAAATCCTTTTGTTTTTGCTTTTCTGGGTATTTCTTCTTTTAAATCTCTGTCAATCAAACTATCACAGACAGACTCTGTTTGAATGAATGATCTTCTTTACGTCACAACAGCTCTGCTG
>NW_023417255.1:32721-36231 GCF_002922805.2 Oryzias melastigma | reverse complement strand
CCTACTGCCACTTGTTTACATGAACCATTGTGTGATTTAGAGCGCTTTCTAGTGGAAACTGTGTAGAATTGTTTTTCTCTGCAGGTTTTTGTACAGAGTTTTGTTGTTTCCTGTCACTGTGGGCTGCACAGCACAGTAGTACACAGCAGAGTCTGTCACTGCAGCAGAGGAGATCTGTAGATTTATCAGTTTGTCTTCATCTTTCACTTCATGAGAACATCTAGGATCCAAACTCCGTAGTTGAGCTTCTGATCCCAAGTGAGAGAAGAAGAACTCTGGAGGTTTTCCTGGAAACTGTCGATACCAGAAGAAAAAATCACTTGTTGAAAGTTTGGGATATTTGTAGGACAGAGTGACAGAAGCTCCTTCCAAAGTGGACTCTTCCTTCTTGACTGCAGTGAGTTCTTCACAGCTGACATCTAAAGAAAGAGAGAAGTCAGATCAGTGATGGACAAACATCAAATGCTGAAATGTATCTTTGAAAGAATCCATCAACCTGTTCCAATGACTAGAAGCAGCAGAGTGAACACAGATGTCTGCACAGACAGCATGTTGGAGAAAGATGATGTTTGGCTTTTGTGTGTTGAACTGTGTTAAAGTGGAAGTTTGTGTCTCTTCTATAGTTCACCAACAGCTCAGCTCCTCCCTCAATCTCTCTGTCTGTTCTTTCATCTGTTCTTCCTCTTCTCTCAGCTCCTCCTTTTCCTGGTTAACAGTCTGTTTAAAGCTCTGATGTTATTCATTGATGGAAACTTAAAGACTTTAGATATTCTCATGTCTGTTCTATATTAAAAGTTCTTCACAGAACCAGATGATTTATTTTAGATTTATTTTGTGCTGACGAGCTTAGTGTCTTCATCTCCTACTTTATGAATTCCACAGTACTGCAGTGATTCTAAACTCATCTGTTTAAATGTTCTTCTCTGCTCAACTTCTTTGTAGATCAAAGTCAGTGTTTCTTTGTGAAGCAGAATTGGAGTAGGATCAGTTTTTAGCTCTCCAGTCTTCTGTCAGCACCTGGCCCACTTTCTTTCTTACCATGAAAACTCACTTTTCAGTATGACAGCCTTAGTTTTTTTCCTTTTTGGTATCTCTTGCTATGATTATGATGTCTCCTTCTTTATCCCAGAACTTGGGAGAGATGAAAGAACAGAAACTTTTTTTTCACAGCTTGCTCACATCACTAATTCAACACAAAGCAAAGTTTCTCATAGGGTTCCTCAGGGTTCTATAATTTAGATGCTTGAACAGCTCTTCATGTACAGCTCAGTAATGTGTTGAAGTGTTTGAAGAGGAAACATGTTGATCTTTGTGTCTTACCAAAGAAAAGAGCAGCAAGAAGAATCCACAGCCAATGTTCCATCTGTACAACAAGGTTTCAATCAACAGGAGAAACTAGCTGATGTTCAACATTCACTCTGACAATTGTTCTCTTCACAGCACCACTTCTTATTGACTGAATGTTGAACACAGAGCAGGAGGAGAGCCCCGCCCACTTCACTATGTCGCCCTCTAAAGGAGGAACAGAAGCTGACCCGTTGTGGTGATAAAGTTTAGAAAGATGAACCTTGATGATAATTTTGAAAAACTTCAATAAGATGATGGTTGATAATAATCTCTAGGTAGATCGGGACCTTTTTTTATTTTTGATACTAAACTGGATCACATAAAATTATTAAGAAATGTATTTTGTAAACAGTTTTCCTCGTTCTCCCCTGAAAAAGATGGGAGACCTTTATCTTCCATTATAGATATGCTTCAACTACACAAAAAATAGAAAATAGAAAAAAAAAATCACCACAATGTGTTACTGATGAGAACATTTTTTATACTTTGTTCTCAGCTCTCTGCAGGTCATTCATTTGGTCGCTCCGTGTGATTCTGGGATTTATGCTCACTGTTCTTGTGATCATTCTGACTCCATAGTATGAGTTCTTGTTTGGAGCCTCAATCAAGGGATAATATCAATAATTCCTTTATGTATTCCATGTTTGTGCATATAAATACACTCAATATATAGTTTAAATGGTAAATGGTAAATGGCGTTTACTTGTATAGCGCTTTCTACCCTCCTTCGAGGGCACAAAGCGCTTCACAGTCACAGACCCATTCACACACACATTCACACACTGGTGGTGGCTCCGCTGCCGAACACTGGCGCCAACCTCCAACCAGAGGCAATTCGGGGTTCAGTGTCTTGCCCAAGGACACTTCGACACATGGGCGGGCAAGGCGGAGTCGAACTCGCTCACTTCTGATCAGGAGTCGACTGCCCTACCACTGCACCACAGCCGCCCCTTAAAACAAAATACAATATTAAAAAATACAATTTATCCTAAACTAGAGTCTCTCAGCTTCTGTTTGTTTCATTGCTAAGCAGAACAAACAGATAAAAATGTGGTTTCTGTCAATAGTAAAAACTGAGTTTAATGGTAACCAAAACTTCCTTTTGAATATCACGAGGTACCACAAGCTTCCACTGGATTTTTTAACTCTTGTATAGAAGCCAAGAGAGGGGTCAATAGAAAAGTCCATATAATATCATTCAGAGACTGTCTAACCACTTTCTGATTGAGACAATTGAAAGTAGGAACTCAAACCAGAAATTTCACCACAATTTTATGAAAAAGCAGAAAACCTGGGAAACTTCCTCCTGTAGGACAGAGAATTTTAGGAGACCCTCCTTTGAATGACTCCTCTCATGACAGATTTCTCTGTCCAGTTGGTTGAACAGAAGAAGAAAATGACCTTTGAAGCAGATCCTCAATGCTAGTTCTTAAATGGTAAATGGTGTAAACTTATAGGATGCTTTTCTGCCTTCTCAGAAGGTCCAAAGTGCTTTACAGTTATACTCCCATTGATCTACTGTATGTACACATCCAGTTACACACTGATAGCGGCTATGGCACCAACCGATAACCACAAGAAGCATTGTAGGGTTCAGTGTCTTGTCCAAGGACATTTCAGCACATGTAGGGCAGGAAGCAAATCTGTGATCCTCCAATCAGAGCTCGATCGCTCTACCTCTGTATCACAGAGGTAATGTTGTGTTCTTAGACTATTTTGTTTTAATCTGTACTTCAGATAAATCCACCTTGATATATTTTTTACTCACCATCACAGAATTTTATGCTTTTTTTTCATATTTTGTTGATTCATTTACAGCTTTTTACTTGTGTGAATGTCACCTCGGATCTATGTGTGATTGGGATCCTTTGTACCTCTTTTAAATGCTGTTTTTTGCCTTTTCACACATTCCATCAGGGGTTGCTACAACAAATCAGCTTTCACTGATTCCCACTGGTGGTTTGACAGAAAGTATTGATATGAATTCCAGCTCTTCCTAGAGGGCCAGGTTTGTTTAATCAGTTTCAGTATCAGTCAACTGTTTTTTTATGGCTCCCAAACGGCTCTTCAGATGTTTTTGTTACTTTATTTATTTTATTATCAACAACAATATAAAATAATGCCCACGATAAACAACTAATGTATTTTACTCATGTAAGTGTA
>NW_023417255.1:27949-32625 GCF_002922805.2 Oryzias melastigma | reverse complement strand
GAAAGGTGTGAGTTCAAATCCACAGCTGAGTCATGCCAAAGACTAAATCCCTTCCTCCATGACACTCAACATTAAGGGGTTGAACTGGGGGGGTTACTCCACAAAATGGTTCCTGAACGCGGCTGTGTCTGCAGCTCACCACTAAGATGAGATCATCAAACTGTTCCAAAACACAGAACAAATAAACACTAAAACACATAGACATAGTCAGAAGATTTGTGTTGATCTCACAGAATGATGATGATGTCCCGAGTGATGAAGACCTGCCCGTTTATCTGCACTAATGAAGACATGAAAACATTTCTGAACCGCACGTCTTTATGCTTCAATATATTCACCAGCAAGTTTTGCTTAATTGAGGTAAACTCTGGGCTTGGAACTACTGTAGTCTAAAGTTATCCATTAGCATTTATGTTACAAAGACAATTTTGGCAAACATGCAAAACATAGCTGTTGCTGAAATAAAAACTATTATTGTTTATATTTTAGTAAAATGTATTTTTTTCACATTCTGGTATTTTTAGTATAATATTAGCTGTTTTAGTGGATCATGTATTCATGTAAATCCTCCCTCGGTGTTTCATTAGCAGCTGTAACCACAGAGACTCTGATCAAACAGGAATTAACAGAATCCATCTGATATGAAGCTGTGCTTTGAAAACCACTTCCCTCCTCTTTGAAGAGTAGTCCATATCTGTCTTCAGGTTTTTGTACAGCCTCTTCTACACTTTGGATCACTGTGGTGTCTCTAGTGCACAGTAGTAGAGAGCTGTGTCTGCCAGAGTTAACTTTGTGATGATCAGTTCAGTTGATGTATCTGTTGTTGTGGATTTATAACGTTTATCTGGAATAACTTCAACTGTGCTGCGCTTTCCTCTTTTCCAGAGAATAAACTGAGGAGCCTGAAGATCAGAATCATGTTTGTACCAGTGAAGATCGGGATAGCTATAATCAGTCTGATAGTTACATCTCATTGTAAGAGATTTTCCTTCAGTTCCTGTAAGTTGATCCTGATCAGGAGAGATTGTGTCTCCAGCTGTGAGTCCTGGAAAAAGTGGAGAAAATGAAGCCATTAGATGAATGAGATGATGAGTTCATGCAGCAGCTTCAAGCAAACTTGAATCTCTGTTCTTAAACTCACCTAGAATGTGAGATAGAAGCAAAAAGAGGTAAAGCAACATGTCTTTGGAGTTCTTGAAGACACACAGACAGCAGATGAACTCTGTTCTTCCACTGCAGCACCATGAGGAAGAAATAATGTCACTGGATGATCTGTGGTTCAGTGGGCGGAGCCATTGACATCTTTTTCAGTTTTGTTCAACCAATCAGAGTTTAGAGCTTCTGCAAAAGCTCTGTGTCTGATCTTTTCTGCTTTTTTTGTTCAGTGAATAACAGCACAATGAGGGTACTTATTTTGTATTTTACTTCTGTACGGACGCTGGTACTTGAATTTCCCTGAGTACCTCCAAAGGGATTAATAAAGTATTTTATATTCTATTCTATTCTATTCTAAATAATTTCAGTGTATGATCTGAAGGTCCGTGGGCGGGGTCAATGAACTTTTCTTAAGATCATCTGAACCAATTAAAGAGCTTAGTGTTTCCACAACACCTCTAACTCTTAACATTACTGATTTATTTTTCTGATTGTCATCAGTTCAATGATAAGATTGGACTTTATTGTGATCATTTTCTTTTTTTTTTATTTCTCAGACGTGTTCCAAATTTTGGGGGGATTTCTTAGAAGTGTTCCAATTTTTTTGCACTAAATTAGATCATTCTGGACTTGATGTTTTGTTCAGATTGAAAACAATTCCCTTTTGTGGTAAAAAGGTAGAGTTTGAAAGTTTGTTACGATATGAAAACCTTAGAAAGCCACAATTTTCTTTTGTTGTGTTTTGATCTTTTACCACACCAACATGTTAAAGATTTAAATAAATATACCTTGAAATGAGGCTTCAACATAAATGATTAGGTTAGAATACAAATAGATTAATTGTATTAATTGATTATAAGTCATGATTTAATCACACACAAAACAATTGCCGGCATAACAGCACTATGATAAAGCATAAAATGATTTATAAATAAGATTCAAAGTAGAAATCTGGCATGATATTGAAGTGGGGGGAAATATTTTGGGGATCTGTCAACACCTATGACCACACCACTATCATCCTCTGACTCTACAGCAGGATCTGCATGATCGAAGCAAGATTAAGTCATCCTTATTTGTACAAGGGAAAAAGATTCCAATGATTTGACATGGATCATTGGTGATTCTCATAACTACCCAAAGCTACATGGACAAGTCTTCAAACTAACTTGTACTTGTTCACAACAGAGTGTGAAGGTAACCGTCATATGAGCACTCATTTGTTCCCCTTTCAAAATTAGTCAAGAAAATACTGTGAACAACATGCAAGTAATTGTGGAAACAATTGTTAAATTCAAGAAAATTGTTGACACTCAGGTGAGATAAAAATGGTGAGGTCTCACAAGTAGCCAGTATGGGCTCATACAACACACAAAAGCTTCTCATTTTCTAAGACCGTCCGAGCGTCTTTATATCTGTTCCTGGAAAACAAAAGGGGTCCTTGACGAGCCTTGACTACCCCACTACACCACTGTGTGAAACGATGTGTCCCATCTTCTTCTTAACCGCTTCGTCCCTTTCGGGGTCGCGGGGGTGCTGGAGCCTATCCCGGCTACTGATGGGCGAAGGCGGGGTACATCCTGGACAGGTCGCCAGTCTGCCGCAGGGCCTCAATCACACACCCATTCACCCTCACATTCACACCTAGGGGCAATTTAGAGTCACCAATGAACCTATGAAGCATGTTTTTGGGAGGAAGCCGGAGTCCCCGGTGAAAACCCACGCATGCACAGGGAGAACATGCAAACTCCACACAGAAAGGTCCCAGCCGGGATTTTAACCGGGGCCTTCTCGCTGTGAGGCAAGAGCGCTAACCACTGTGCCACCGTGCAGCCCACGATGTGTCCCATTCTCAACTAATTTGAGAAGTTCTTTTTCTTTTCCACTTGGAGGTGACGAGTATATGAACACCAGGCCAAACAGAGAGGAGTGTGGATGGTCAGGAGCATGAAGATGATTGCCATGAGAGAGAGGACATTGACTCTGACCAGTGGAGTTTACTGTAAAACTTCATTTACAGAACTGTCTGCTGATTGGATTTTTCTTTGTGTCTTTATGTTGGACTTGTAAGTGTATGCACCACATGTGTGTGAATATGGTTTGTTTGGGTTTGTCACAGAAAAGATCGTAGTGCACCCTCTAGTGGTTGTTCTAGAGGGTTTTCTTGTCTCTGCTCTGCAGGTTTTTGTTCAGAGTTTTACTGTTTCCTGTCACTGTGGGCTGCAGAGCACAGTAGTACACAGCAGAGTCTGACACATGAAGATTCTGGATCGTCAGAGGAACCGATCTGGAGTTTGAATCCAGACTGGATGAAAATCTCTCCTTGAACTCTTCTGCTGTGGTTCCTGCTCCAGTCTTAAAGCGATTCAGGATGAACATTGGTCTGTTGTTTTCTTCCTGTTTGTACCAGAACAGATAATAGTTGGATGTACTGCTGTTAAAGTGACATCCCAGCGTGACTGAGTCTCCTTCAGCTGCAGTCACATCTCCTCCTGGTTGTTGCACGCTGTCTGTCTGTGCTCTGCATTCTGTCAAACACAGAGCAACATATAATATCATATTTTCAATAATCAATTAATATAATTCATATTGAATTAATAATATAGTAATTTTATAATTTGCTGTTTCCCCCATCTCTCTTGAGCCAAAGTTACTATGTCTATGCTTCACCTGTCCAACAACATGTATGTCTAAGTGCTGCCTAAAACTGCAGAGTGATGTACAGTATATTGGTTACCACTTCCTTCTCAGAGAAACTAGCTGTGCTCACAACTTTACTCATGGACTGTAATATGGTCATTTTCTGTCTTTCCCGAGCACTCTTAGTGAAAGAAATAACCATCGACCAAGTTTGATCTCTGGGTCTTACCAAAGAAAAGAGCAGCAAGAAGAATCCACAGCCAATGTTCCATCTGTACAACAAGGTTTCAATCAACAGGAGAAACTAGCTGATGTTCAACATTCACTCTGACAATTGTTCTCTTCACAGCACCACTTCTTATTGACTGAATGTTGAACACAGAGCAGGAGGAGAGCCCCGCCCACTTCACTATGTCGCCCTCTGGTGGAAGACTGTGGAGCTATTGTGGGGCCATAAATATTTGAAACCCAAATAAAACATTTTAAAAGAAATATTGTTGTTTGGAAAAAAAAATTAAAATGTCCAAAACTGTTTGTTATTCTACAATAAATGTAATTAGTTTTAGCTTCAAATGTTCTTTTTTTTAGTTTTCAAAGCTCAAAATTTATGTTTCAAAACTTTTTTTTCAGTTTTAAATCTTTTTTTCATTTTCAACTCTTTTTTTTTTTTTAATTTTTTTTTGAATCTTAAAATTCCAGTTTCAGAACTTTTGAGTCCAATGTAGCACGTTGGGGTGGGGCTAACATAAAGGACTAATCAAAATCAATAAGTGTGGTAACTTCAGTCCTGGCTCCAAGAACTGTGATTATTACGGTCAGAAAATGACTGTTTAGTCTGTATTATATAGTCTGAAGTTCTCCCAAGACGATTGTAAAAAGCA
>NW_023417255.1:20110-21423 GCF_002922805.2 Oryzias melastigma | reverse complement strand
TGACACATGAAGATTATGGATCGTCAGAGGAACTGATTTGTCTTTGACTCCAGCAACAAATCTGTCTTCGTGGAACTCTGGAGCATTGTCTTTTGTTCCATATTTATCACGTTTCAACACATACTTTGGGTAACTGTTCACTTCTTGTTTGTACCAGTACAAATACGGGGTGGCAGTGGAACTAATCTCAAAGGTACAGCTGAGAGTGACAGAGTCTCCTTCAGCAGCAATGACTTCTCCTCCTGGTTGGATCACTTTGTCTTCTCCTTTACACTCTGAGGAAGAACAGAACATGCAGAGGAAGAGATGAATCAATATAGATGATTGATTGAAGGACAACAATCAGCAGCTTGAACAGCTCTTCATGTACAGCTCAATAATGTGTTGAAGTGCTTGAAGAGGAAACATGTTGATCTTTGTGTCTTACCAAAGAAAAGAGCAGCAAGAAGAATCCACAGCCAATGTTCCATCTGTACAACAAGGTTTCAATCAACAGGAGAAACTAGCTGATGTTCAACATTCACTCTGACAATTGTTCTCTTCACAGCACCACTTCTTATTGACTGAATGTTGAACACAGAGCAGGAGGAGAGCCCCGCCCACTTCACTATGTCGCCCTCTGGTGGAGGAACAGAAGCTGAATTTAGTGGTGGGTAAAATTCCAGAATGAATTGTTCTCCTGTGGCTCTTTCCTCCCTTTGTTGCGGCTCCTTCAGCACACTAAAGTCAGGTGGTTGTACAGAAGAGAGGAAATGAAATACTTTACTGCTTGTCTGAAATAAGAATGTGAAGTGTGCTTTACATCACTACATTTAACCTTTGCAATACTCGATGATTGATGTTGGGATGCAGAAAAACTAAGGGTGCGATTTGCTGCTGCTGCTGGTGGTGATGGGGCAGCTTTGTTACCAAAACGACAACTACAGGAGTCTCACGCCATAAGACTGCCTAACCCAGGGGTCGGCAACCCAAAGTGTTGAAAGAGCCACTTTGGATCAATACAATAAAAAACAAATGTGTCTGGAGCCGCATAAATTGAAACGGCTTATAAAAGTCTTACACTGTAACTAACACACGGAGAATGTGTCAAATAAACGATCATTCGAACGATTATTACTCCTGCTGCGTGTCCTCGTATCATATAAGCTTCGTTTTTGGCCTCCTGATAAGTTGGTGAGACATTGCAGCATCAAACTAGCTGACAAAAGCAGAATAGCCTCATAATGAACATTTAAGCTTTCATTTTGACATCCCTCAATGACACGACGAGAGGGGGTCCTGATCAGTCTCTCCCTCATTCTCACTCCAGGTGC
>NW_023417255.1:0-944 GCF_002922805.2 Oryzias melastigma | reverse complement strand
GGAGGACGGCCAGGAGGCCGACGGGGCAGGAGCAGCCGATCCGGGGGACGGCCAGGAGGCCGACGGTGCAGGAGCAGCCAATCCGGAGGACGGCCAGGAGGCCGACGGGGCAGGAGCAGCCGATCCGGAGGACGGCCAGGAGGCCGACGGGGCAGGAGCAGCCGATCCGGAGAACGGCCAGGAGTCCGACGGGGCAGGAGCAGCCGATCCGGAGGACGGCCAGGAGGCCGACGGGGCAGGGGCAGCCGATCCGGAGGACGGCCAGGAGGCCGATGGGGCAGGAGCAGCCGATCCGGAGGACGGCCAGGAGGCCGACGGGGCAGGCGCAGCCGATCCGGGGGACGGCCAGGGAGTCGACGTGAGTCACTTGACGAGAGTCCAGAGGCGGCCGGCGAGGACACGGAAGCGGCCGGCGAGGACACGGGAGCGGCCGGTGAGAGCCCAAAGGCGACCGGCGAATGTCCATAAGCGGTCGGCGAGAGCCCGAAGGCGATCGGCGAGAGCTTGGAGGCGGCCGGCGAGAGTCCAGAAGCGGCCGGCGCGGAGTCAGAAGCGACCGGCGAGAGTCCAGAGGCGACCGGCGCAGGGTAAGCCGCGGCCGGCGAGGATCCAGAAGCGGCCGACGAGAGTCCGGAGGCGACCGGCGCGGAGTCAGAAGCGGCCGGTGTGAGTCCAGAGGCGGCCGGCGCAGGGTCAGCGGCGGCCGGCGAGAACACGGACATGACCGGCGAGAGCTCCGAGGCGACCGGCGAGCGCTCGAAGGCGGCCGGCGAGAGCCCGGAGGCGACCGGCGAGAACCCAGAGGCAGCCGGCGAGGGCCCGAAGGCGTCCGACGAGAATCCAGAGGCAACCGGCGAGGGTCCGGAGGTAACCGGCGCAGAATCAGCGACGGCTGGCGAGAGCCCGAGGACGACCGGCGAGAGTCCAGAAGCGGCCGACGAGAG
>NW_023417254.1:0-25487 GCF_002922805.2 Oryzias melastigma | reverse complement strand
TAAAAAACTTGCAGAATGACAATTTTAAAACTTTAAAACCATAACCTTTTTTTTAACATAATTATTAATAAAAAAAGGAAGGAATTTTATTCCAGAATAAATCAAATTAAACATTTAATAATAATTTCAATATTTTACTCTCCATAAAAATATATGTTGTCAAAATTATACAAGTTAGAAATAAGCGCAAGATAACATTTGGCCATTAATAACAAAAAAATATAATGATCTGGAGGGCCGGATCCGGCCCCCGGGCCTTGACTTTGACACTCGTGCATTTGTTGTATGTTAAGGTCAGTGTAAATGTTTTAAATGGAGGCCGTCTGTCGGAACAGTACCATCCCTGTTCTGTTGTATCTTCTATGAGTTCATTCAGTGATGAATTGCTTGAATCTGTGAGGTTCTGCAGCTTTTCTTCATTTCGTTCTCTTGGTTCTTCTGCAGATATTAACATGAGTTATTTTCTGCACTGACACTTTTTCTCTATTTATTTTTTTGTTTTTTCTTTCTTTTCCAAGTTGTGTTTCATTTCATATAAGTATGTTATGAAAACGGTAGATGCTCTGTTATTGATATGATCATTTCAGTTTCAGTTATTATCTGGGAGGATCACAGTGGGAGACGGCTTCCCTCGACTGGAACCAGGCAAGAAGCCAGGTCACCTGCAGGACAAACTTTCCAACAGAAACAAATTTTTCCACAGACGGGTGCCAGGAGAAAGTCATTCTCAAGGGTTTGTGTGAACACACCCAACAAGAAGGAGACATTCCTGTTCTGAGGTCAAACTGCTGCAGTTTGAGTTTTTATTTTCCACTGCAGCTTATGCAGATTTAGTGAATGACAGTGCATGAGGCTTCAGTTAAGGAAGCTTCATGGCAGGAAGGGTTACGGATAGTGTGGAAAGCTGAATGATCAAAAACAAGTGTCATGTAAGCAGTTTTGTTGTTTTGACACATTCCAACGGGCTGCAAAAAAACGAGAGTGCAACTTTTCCATCTGCTGAGATCAATGTCATGATGTTCCCCAACATGTTTTGCATGTTTTGGTTGTGTGTCTGAATGGAGCCAGTGTGAGGGAACTTTAATTCCTGGATGAGTTCAAAAGCTCCCTTCTGTTTCCATTTCAAATGGAGTCTGACTTTATTTTCATATTCATCTGCATATTTCCCCAAACACCAGATTTTTAATTAAGGGGCTCTCTGGTATTGTGGACTTTCAAGAGTCTTTTTTTAATATCTCTGCTGAGAAGAGTCCTTTTTAAGAGTTTATTAAAAAAAATGTTGAGGAATGCCCTCCCATTGTTTTCATAGGCCATTTAGTGAATCACCCTGTGATTAACACTTTATGGCTTCAGTTTTATGGCAGATGATCTCCCTGATCCAACCCTCTGCATTTACATAGAGAGCAGGAGTGTCAAACTCAAGGGAGCAAAATCCAAAACAAAACTTTGTCATGTAGCTGAAATATTAGATTAAAAAAAATAGAAAGGAGCACAAGATAGCATCGGACCATTAATCCTTTGGACCAAATAAATAAATGATCTGGAGCGCTGGATAGAATTACCCCCGGATTCGTGACTTAGAACATGAAACAGTTGAGAGTGCCCTCATGTTAATGCAGTAACTCACAGCGCCCGGTAGTGTCTCCCATCCATGTGCTAACCCTGCTAAGCTTGTGAAGACACGTATCTGAAGTGACAGTTGTATGTGAAACATAAAAAAGAAATGTTGTCCTTTATCTTTTTAAAGTTTCACTGCATGAAAGATTTGCTCTATGGAAATCTTGCTTGTTTTTTCTGTCTCGCTCACAGTGACACATGACTTCACAGACAACAGGTTGCATGATTCTTCGTGTTTAGTCTTTTGGCATTCAATTTAAAACAAACCTGACTATTAAAAGTAAAGGAAAAAACTTAAGTCAAAACCCACTTCGATGAGAGTCAAAAAACGTTGACATTGATGCTACCACAGCAAGCCACAAGCTCCCTGCTCCACTCCATTCTGATGCATTACAGATAAATAGATTCATGAACGTCTTTGTTTTCATTGTCTGAGCTGTAATCTGGTTTAAAACTGTACAGCTGGATAGCTCCAATATTGTTCACCATTTTTGTTGCACTGATAACATGAGGTAGGAGACGTGAGGGGCTGTAAGCTAGCAGGAGAGACTAGGGCGGGGTCTATAAAATCGATTAATTGATCTGAATCGATCTTAGCTCATTAGATCAATAATCGATCTATAAAAGTACAGAGCGATCTCACTCAAAACGCTAAAGTCCCTTAGATCGATGCAAACACATAATGAGATTCCCCATAGGACGGCTAATGCTTACGCTTGGTCGACGTGAACAGACATTACTAACTAAATAAACATCTTTATAAACTCACAGGCATGAACTCTTAAAGAAACATTTTTAAAGTAAACATTAGTGGTCTAAAGAACTATTTTTTCTTATACTTTCTTCTTCGTCTGGAATAAAGTGTTACGCTAAAGCTCGATTGCCACCTTTTTTTATTATTTTGTGTAAAAACTGTACAATTATAACTAAAAGACCACTGAATGCTCACAAAATATGATCAGAGTGGGACTGTAAATCTTTTTTTTAATATAGAAAAAGCTGGTTAAGTTTGTAAAACAAAGCATTCTCTTCTATAAGCTGCCATTAGTTGCATTTCTATTGACTATATAATGCACAAATTGTATTTGTAATAAAAAAAATCACTGAATGAAAACAAGCCAATTTAGAAAAAAACCTCACAATTATTGATTAAAAAGTTTTTTCTATTGGAGGAGGTGGTTTCTGATGCTTATCGAAACTGACATATTTTGCAAAACTAAAATAGAAGTGAGTGCTGTTTCAGACATTTGAATGTAACTGCTGTAAATCAAAGTATTGCTCACATGCATGTTTTTAATGACTTATTGTATGATTCGCTTTGTGTTTATTCAGATAATTATGATTTAATAGAAACAGTGTAATATGCACATACAGTATGTGTAATGGAAACACAGCCACTGTTACAATGTCTGCTGCATTTACAGTCTCTCCATCTTCCTGTCTGTTCTGGAGGATTTTTGATCCTTCTCACCAGAAGTTACAGAAACAGTGGAAATAGTGAAATGGGCTGCATGTGCCGGGAATTCTGACGTACATCAGACCGCGCTCCCAGACGAGACGGGAGCCAGCTTCTGCTGTCTCCTACACATGTTTCCTCACGAATGAGCTGCTCTCTGGAAGAGATGGAGACCCCAGACTTCCTGGAACCGAGTCCTGCTGAAACAATCAGACACGGCTGTGTGGACCTGAGGGTGGACCTGCAGACTGAGGCTCAGCTCTTTCAGGGAGGGTATTCTCAGCTGTTTGATGGTTTTTCTTTAGCTTGTGATGTAAGTTTGTACATAAGTGTAACTGGACTCCCAATGAGGAAGTGGGCATTCCAGAGAGGGAAAGTTTTGGGTTAGGGGGTCCTGGGTTTCCCAGATTTTCAGCAAGACTGGCCATGAGGGGGTGAGTAAAGGAGAAACAATCACTGCATTCAGTGGAAACAATCTGCGCTGGTGTGAGGCAGAAACAACGTTCACCTCATTCTCCAAACTAAACAAACAACGGCTGAATGAGCGATGAAGAGCCAGAAATAGACATGTGACCTGAGTATGGGAGGGGCCTCCAGTGCTGACGTTGTGCCGCTCCTCCTCTCCTACCCTTGAATGCAGTAGAAAGAGGGGCCGCCGTCTGTCCCGCACGTAGACCATTTCACGTGGCGGCAGGCCAAAACCAAGCGAGCCAATCAGGGGGTTTGGCCAAAAGAGTGACCCACATGTGATCAGGCTCAGACCGAGGCTTCAGAGGAACTGACACTATGCTACATGCTTTGATTCAAGGCTGTAACCAGAGGTGACCTGAACGCACTCATTCATGTCGGGAAAGCCTCGTCTGCTCTGCTGAGACTCCCTCGGGTTTTAGTCAGAGCAGAGAAAATGTCCCAGTGACGGAAGGACAGACGTGAGGCAGTCTGAAACACAGCTGGTTTGAATTTCCCTTAGCAAAAAGTATTCTATTTAAGTGAGCTACAATATACTTGGTCTATATTAAAAGTGAATCACTATACTTGAAGTGTACCTTATGTACATTTAAAATGTTCTTATATAGTTTATAGAAGAATTTCAGTGAGTATACGTCCTATGATACACATACAAGGTCTATAGTACAGTGTCCCCCCGTTTCTTCGTGTTTCTTTATTCGCAGTTTCACGTATTCGCGTATTTTCCCATCCGGGGGCCGGATGACCCAAACGACCCCCCATGTCATGTAGTTGGTTGTGAGAGATCAGAGACTAAACTCTTTTAGTTGCTTCTTGTTGAAGCCAACAATTTCTAATCCAACAGCTGATTTCTGTAATGATGCTGGTAATGATTTGAATTGTTACATAGAATGAAATGTTTTCTATCTTTACAGAGGGCAGCAGACTCACAGATCTGTCTGTGACGTCATGCTAAGTACACAAAACAAAGGAGAAGCTGTCACTGGAAGGTTAAGTCAGGTTGATGGATCTGGACATTTCCATCTTCGGAGCACCTGAACAGGTGTATACATAGCCTAACATGTCTGTAGCTCCTAGGGGTGTTACATATGCAGTCCCTAAGGGTGTCTGGGTCTCTGAGACCCACATTGAGCCTCCTCTGTCTTGTGTAACCAGTTCATGTGGAGAGTTTTACAACAAATGAGCTGTAAATTTCAGATTCTCATCAGTTTAGAAGTACCAGTGCAGGTGTGTTTCTAGAACTTAACATCTGTAATGGAACCATTTTGTTACACATAAATATTTATACTTTTAAAAGAGTTTTGTTGGACACAAAATGTATGAATTTATAAATTGCTGTAATATCTGAAATAGATTTGATGTAACTTAGAAATTTTATTTTTTATTGCTAAAATAAACCAAATTAATAAATATTGGATTGTTTGTGGTACTTTCAGAGAAGAATGCAGAAAATTGAAGTAATCTTGAGAGCAAAAGATTTGACACGACCTTCAAGTTTCTTGCTTGAGCCAAACAAACTCCAGACAGCTCATTAAAGCAAAAACACGGTAACTTTTACAACATGCTTGAACACATTTCTGATGTGAATTAGATAGAAAGTCATTTCTATCCTCAGAAATGTCTCAATTCAAATGCCGATAAAGACCTAAAATGACAAGATTACTAAGGCGAAAACTGTATTTTACACCATTTATCTACAATAGTGCTAAACAATGTTGCTAGGAGTTTAAATAGGTAAGTAGAAGTAGAAAAAGTCAATGTATTTCATAGAGTTAAAAGTTTCAATGATATTTTTGGGCTAAAAGTTTAAGTTCTGATCTTTCAAAGAATACAATGTAAAGGTCAGGAGTTTGAAGGTCTTCTCTGACATTTTTATGAGGGATGAAACCGCTTCATTAATAAAATGAGTAAAACCAAAAGCAATTATAGGAATCTGAAATATCTGATACCAGAACAGCATTGAAAACATACCGAGAGTGAATGTGAATACATTCTTCCCAGACTTCACATTGTGAACACATCCTTCATGCATGCAAGGTGTGAATGCTTTCATGGTGCGTGGTTTCCAGTAGACGCTGAGAACACATCTGAACAGACACGGAGCTTCCACAATCAGAGCACTTTCTTCACGACTAACTAAACAAGCTTCTTTAGCAGCTCTTGATCCATGAGAGTCACTCAAAGAAAGCAGATTTAACAAAGGAATCAAACAAAGAGGACGTCTGTTTAAATACCGTAGAATGCAGGCCGTGGGCTTGAAGAACCCTAAGAAGCTGTGTCTGGGTATTGTCACTGACACACACTTTTTGTTTTCAAGGAGATGTTGAATTGAGATGATTGAAGTGGTTTGATGCATTGATATTCATCGAAGGGGTAAAAGTGCGTTTTTACCAGAGGTGGGACCAAGTCATTGTTTTGCAAGTCCGAGTCANAGTCTGACTCGAGTCCAAGTCATGTGACTCGAGTCCCCACCTCTGGTTTTTACCTTCTATTCTGCAGCAAAATCTCAAAGTTTAATGACCACAACTGATCACTTTAAAACACAGTTTTCGTTTCAGTGCAACAAATACAAAAAACTATATATATTTTCTCCCAATGTGACTAAAACGTCATCACTTGCATGAACTAAGAATATCTTTTCTAGAATTAAATGTATGTAATACATAAAACTAACCATGTTTTACAAAGCAATACCAACACCAAATGTGTCATGCATCAGTTTAACATGTTTGGAATTGATTTAATTAAAGCAAACCCTAGCTCTAATTAACTGGTGTGTCCAGGTGGTAGTAAGATATTTTGCTGTAGCAGGAGCTGTTGTAGCGTACTAGAAGAAGAAGAAATAGAGAAAAATTCACTAAATCAATTACTTAGTAGGCCTAATTGTGAGTTTTTACCCTATCAGCACAACGGTTAACTAATTTATATATTTTTTTAAATTGTATGACTTCATCAGTTAGTCATGTAGCTCGCTATGGTTGGCATGACACAAAGCTGAAACCATGGAGCCCTTTTTAATTTCACTGCTGCATGCAGGGAATGTCTGAAATGCATCAGCAGCAGTCTGCTTATATTCATTATAAATTCCTCAATGAGGTCAAGAATAGGAACGGATTGTTTCTGACTGCGAACGTGTTGCATCGCTGCATTCCTTTAACATTGTATGTTGGACACGGAGGTGACGCCATATCAAACTGGAACTGCTGTTATCATGTGCTGTGATAATATCAGATTCTGTGGCGACACATCTGCAAGTGCTTGTGGTTCTGGTCTACCTGGAGTCTCAGACTACCTGCAGATAGAGATACGGTTGATGTGCGGTGACCTGTCCTTCCGTCAGCTTGACCTTTCTGTCCCATCTGTATGAGTTTTAAAAACTTTGATAGTATGAGAAATTGTTTAGAATGTTATCGTGTGCTTGTTTCTAGCTCGTATAATTTTGACAAAAGATTTTTATGGGGAGTAAAATACTGAACATTTTCTATGTATTGATTTTGCTTTTGTTGAAAGTTAGTCTGACAAACAGCTTATTCTCTGCATAACAGCTGACAAACTGCATCATGCTCACATGCTAAGTTTACGAATAAAAAAGTGTTAAGAAGTCAGTTTTTAGATTTCTAAAAATGTAGAACTTGTCTCAGAAAGTAACAGCTGGCTTTGAAATGTTGACAGATCATCTGTCACTTTCATTTTCTGTAGGCTGGTATCGGTATCAACACCTCCTCAATTCACAGTGTCTTCTACAGAAAGTAGTACGAAAAAAAAACAAAAAACAAAGAATCGCATCCCCCAAATTCACAACATCAAAGAGGGTAGATTAAAATCTTTAATATTTATTTACTTTGATCTGAATGACATAGAAATGTGTTTAGGGAGAAAGAATTGAGGCAAAAATCCATTGTGAGCTCTAAAGCTTTCTTTATTGATAGATGCATTTTATGTGTCAAAGTCAAGGCCGATGTTATCTTGCGCTTATTTGTAACTTGTATAATTTTGACAAATTATATTTTTATGGAGAGTAAAATATTGATTTATTCTGGAATAATATTCCTGCCTTTGTCATGGATTGTGGTGAAGGACCGAAGCGCAGGACACGGGAATTGGTGGTGGAAACTTAAACATTTACTGAACAAACTTAAGCATGACAAAATCCCAAGAGACCAAACCACAAACGTAACAGAACAGATGACCTGACAATGCAGAACTGAAGACCAGACACTCAACAGGCTGAGTGGAATTAACTAAATGAAAACAGCTGTGGGTGATTTGACCTGTTCGTGGTCAGACTGACAGAAAAAGAACAGAACCTAAACACTAAATCATGACAACCTTTTTATTATTCATAGTAATGTTAAAAAGTTATGGTTTAAAGTTTTAAGAATTGGCATTCTGCTAGCTTTATTTAACTATTCTGGCATTTACTAAGATTTTTTAGGCTATTTTGGAGTTTAGCTAATATTTAAGCTAAATGCTAGCTGTTTTGGCTAATTTAGGCTTTTTTTCAGTTTTTTTAGGATATTTTGAAATGTAGCTGTTTTTTTCAGCCACATGCTAGCTGTTCTGGCTAACCTAAGTTTTTTTTTTCAGATAATTCACATTTAACTAACACTTTAGCTGGCTTTCAGCTTCAGAATTTTCAGCTACTAGCTTCAGTGATTTCAGCTATCAGCTTCAGCGTTTTTAGCTATCAACTTCACCATCTTCTGCTATCAGCACTAGCATCTTCAGCGGCCAAATTCAGCTTACAGCATTCACATTAGCATTTTTTACAGATAAAGCTATATCTCTAGTTCATAATTTTGTTAAAAAGTTACACTTAAAATAAAAATGTCGTTTTAAAGTGTTCAATAAATGTTTATCCTGTTCGACCCGCGACCTAAGGTGTGTTTTGGATTTTGGCCCCTTGTGCGATTGAGTTTGACACTCCTGATGTATTTGTTCTGCAGATTTGCCCAATTTCAGAAAGGAAGGATTTTTTAAAACAGTGATTACCACAGACCAAAAAATACAACCTAATAGGTCAGCTGACTTAATGTTTTGAACTCTTCCGCCTTCAGTTTATAGCTGCATCAAGGAGACGTGACTCTAAAAATATATGACAACATCCTTCAGAGAGCATGATCAAGTGGTGTTTCATACTGTGTCACTGTGTATAATGTGATGTCACTGTGCTGATGTTGGTCTTGCTGTGGATCATCCACAGATAATCAGCTGTTTGGAGTACTTGGTTCTCAGTGCAGGTGTTTAAGCAGCAGAGATGATGAAAGCCTTCTAATCACTGGACAGTTGTCAGGCGTCAGTCAGGAGGTCTTGGTGATCCGTCCTTCGTTTATCAGCTGCTCATCCTCTACTAGTTACCTAGATCTGATAAACTTTGTGTTTTTTGGGGGTTTTAAACAATAAAACTTCACATTTGTGTTGATATGACTTGATGTGATGATTAGGTTACCCTCTGCTCTGCAGATTTCTAAAATTTTGAGTTATTTAGTAAAAGTGGAACTATCATGTTACCGTGTATTATTATCTTTTACATGGAGTTGCGCGGTGGTGCAGTGGTTAGCTCCTTCACTTCACAGCGGAAAGGCCTGGTTCGAACCCCAGCTGGGCTCTTTCTGTGTGGAATTCGCCTTTTCATGTTTGGGTTTTCTGTGGCCACCTTGGCTTCCTCCCACTGTTCAAAAATATGCTTCTTAGGTTAATTGGTGGTTCCAAAATAGTTATTTGGAGTCAGTGTGTGTGTCCCTTCAGCAGACTGGCCACATGTTTGGGTGTATTACACCCTCACCCAAGAGTAGCTGGGATAGGCCCCAGCAACCCCATGACTCCTCAGTGGGCTTGATGGCATTCTAGACCCCACCTTTTAAGACTTTACCAACAGTGACAGTTTGTGTTATCAGTGAAGATCTAAACTTCCAACCTGATCAATCCGTTTCTCCCTTTTGGTTAATCCCCATCAGGTGATGAGACCGTGACTCGCCGTCTGCCACCATGCACGAGGAAGCAGTGCTGTCTGAATCCTCTATCCTCCAGCTGACAGGAGAAGGAAGCACTGTAGTGACACATCGTTCAGTCACGTTTGCACACCAGGTTCCCACGGCATCTCTCTCTGCTTCTTCTGGCAGCCACACTGAGAGTGAAACATACACGAGACAGACTCAACTGACCGTCTTTTCGACCCTTTCCCCATGACCTGCTGTTGTTGTATTTGTTGACATGTTAACATACACTTGTTGCCTCAGTTCAAAAGAAAATTGACCTTAAGGATCTGTTTAGGTTGACATGGAAACCAGAGTCTGACGGCAAAGTTCAGGTTTTTAAGCTTTGTCTTCATTATATTGGTATGGAAGGTCCCCAGAAATAACAACGTGACATAATTGTCATTGTATTGCTGTTTTGTAGCGGAGCAATGTGAAGAATGCGGCGCGATGCCTGTGGGGAGTCCTTGGTATTTCAAGCATCCTTCCTTCAGGTAAGCTCTAAAGCTGAAACTGAGAGCCAACAAACAACAACAATATGTTTCAAGGAAGAATCAAGTTGGAAGTATTTCACCCAGAAGGAGGAAGAGAATGTTGTCCTCATTGTTCTGCAAACGAGTTTGTGAATGGAAATCTGTTTTTAGTGCTGATCGAATCAACTTTTCTCATGACGGTGGTTTTTTTTGGCTGAACCAGGAACAGAAGTAAACGTGGGTTTGTTTGTATCCTCGGCACTGCAGTCAAATGAAGAAGGATGCCAACCAATTCAGTGAGAGGAAAATCATGAGCACACTCCACACTGGACCTGTAACGTAATGAACCAATAAGGCAACATTTCTATATGACATGACACAGGATGTTGCATTGGGTGACAAACCGACACCCCGCCCTCACCCATGGGTAGCCGGGACAGGTTCTGGCAACCCCGAAAGGGATAGTAGGTTAAGAAAATGGATGGTCAGATGGAAGGAAGGATGCTACACTTTTTTAAAAGTCACTAACAAAATTATATTCTGTAAAGTTATTTTTAGAGCAATTCAGGTGCTGTCAAAAAAATCTAAATTTGGACCCTAGTGAAGATGACAGAAGCATTCTCATTTAAATATTAGTTTTGACAAAAGGGAAAAAATGTCTTCTTCCTTGTTGGTACGAACATCCTCCTTCCATGGTGAACGGTGAAGGATGAAGACAAAGATTTGCAGAGGCAGTTGGATCTCAATCAAAGTCAGCTTGTGTCTTTACTTTCGTTATCCGTCTTCAACGTGACTCTTCTGAAACCTGTCCTTTGGCATTCACAAAATAAACCGAAACGGAAATATCAGGGAAATTACCCTAAAAAGAGTGGGTGGAAGATAGTCTTCCAGCAAACTTTGAAGGAGTAAAATAGACTTACAGGTATGATCACGTTGAGTTGAAGGTTCCTGAAGTCTCAGGTTTGATTTGAGTCACGTTGTTTAACCCTTTAACGCTTAAGCTCCAGTGTTTATGTTCTTTGCTGTAATTTTTTAATTGTTAACACGATCAACGTAATTCCAGCAGATTGTGAATCAACAAAATTACAGTATATGAAAGATTTTGTGTCTAAGCGTCACCGGCAACGCCTTAGGCGAGGGGATTCAAATGAAGGAGCACCTAAGGTATCTTCTCAGGAAATATGAAGACATGCTGCTTCAGCCCTCTCCACAGTCACCCTGGCTGCTCAAACAACACATTTCCCAACATGGCAGGCATGTTTTTGCAGGTCAGAGTCAAGTTTCGCGTCTTAGGTCACATAGAAAGGTTCAATCTCACAGTTATGAGTGTCTCCACTGCAATCCAGGCTGCTTGAAGCGTTGCTTTATCTGAAATATTCAAAGCACGCATTCCACCTCTGTCACTCCTAGGAGTGTTGCACACTGTGTAAGCTATAGAGGATTGTTATGCTGGTTTCATCACGCCGTCGGTGTTGAATCAACTGCAGCATTCTCCAAATTCTTAGACCAATGAAGATAGTCATAAAAGTGTATTGTCAGTCGATGTGAATTGTCCTCACGTCCCTGACGATGAGATCAGTTCCTTAATTTAGTACTCATGAGTTGGAGTAAGATGTTACAAGCTGGGAAACATTTTGACAAATTCAGAACGAGTTCTGGGACTGAAAACTGAACCATGCAGCTGCTTTGATCTATTTCCAAAGTGTTCTCTGTAGTCTTTTAATTATGACGATGCCTTTTTAGCCAAAATCTAAAAACGTGTGTCGTTTTCTAGGACATAGTTTCTGCAGAACAGTTGGAGTTCATTAGAAATTCACCACTCAGAAGCGGAGAAGTTGGCGGTGTAATGCCTGGTTCTCACTGGACGTGGAAGAGCTGCAGAACGGAGGCGGCTTGCATTCGGCGCCCTTGTTACCCTATGGTGTGGATCACATCAGGCGTTGAGCGCCGCGGTCGTTTGGGGTAGGCCTACTGGCTACTTGCTTCTTCTTAGCAGGAACATATTTTTAGGTTAAAAGAACTTATTACAAACACCAAAAACACCGTTTTCATTAGAAAGTTTTCATTAGAGAGTTTGATTCTATGTTCGTGTGCGTACGTGCAACAACCCGATCTTATCTCCAAAAACCTCAAGACTTAACCATGTAAACATAACTCTTCTCCTGCTTATCTCAGATCTGACGTAACAGTAGCCTCTGCTGCTGCTCTGCTTACTCAACGTTACAAATCCACATCCAACTGGACCCCAATGTTCCATATACTTCCAGAACTCTGGAGGAATCAGGTGTTTGTCGGGGCTTCAGTGGGAGCGCTGTGAAAGAAAGAAACCATCAGCTGACTGGAAAACCCTGAAAGGAGCCACTGATGCGCAGAATGTCCTGAGTCCACGCCAAGCACGTCGGAGAGCTGACCCTGAGAGGCCGCAGACAACAGTATACGAGCAAATTCCAGCATGAAGTGGACAGCTGGAGTCCAGCGAGATGCTTTTACTGTGCACTTCTTCAAGCAATGAGAGGGTACCTTTCACTTCTGAATGAGCAGATGAATCATTGGTTTTTAATAGCTCCGGGTGGGGTGAGGTGGATTTGGAGAGTTGCATTCTTGCACCGTTATGCTCGTGCAGAGAACAAAGGAAGGATCGAGTTGTAACCTGACCTGCTGTCAGGATAACAGGAAGATGAAGGAAAGCTTCCAGGGAACCAAAGCCACAGACTAGTGCCAAAAAGGAACAAAAAAACAGCTTTATTCAGAAAAGTGAAAAGATGATATGAGGATAAGAAGATCTGGGTGTTTTTATGGAATAGATATGTTCAGCCTCCACACTTTTTCCAAGTTTCTATCATGTCTGTAAACATGATATGAACATTTTTCCTCATTTTGAGAGTGGGAGTCAAACAAGGATCCAATATTTAATGCTGAAATGAAAACCTTTAGTTTTAAGGACTTCATCCAAAGCTGCAAGCACAAATGTAAAGTTTTGGTAGTAAAAGATGCTACAGTAAATGTTCATTCAGAGATTACACATGTTTTTTTTTAAAGTCTCTTTTTCCAAAAAGTGGAGGAGGAAGTTCACAACTTCTCCAAACTGATGTTCACTTCCTCCTTGTCAGAGATGGCTGCAACATCCTGCAGTGTCATCACCTCTGATGACCATGAAGTCACAGTTTGCGGTCTCAGAATTTTCATGCTGGAAAAAACTCCAAAACTCCCCCGTTTTCAAACCACGCTGAAGACAGAGGAGATCATTTTAGATTTCCTTCAGAAAATGATGGACATCATAATCCACCAGAATAGCAGCATCATAGATAGATAGATAGATCAATAAATCGATAGATTGATAGATAAATAGAACTACAAAGATGCCATAAATAAAACAACGAAAGGCCAAAAATGACGATTAAATGAAACAAAAACAACTTTTAAACTTGTTCTCCACCTTTGATTATTTTCTTCACCTTGAATATCCATCTTCTTTGACATAAATATCTGGGAAGCATAACAAAGATTCAATTAAATATCAATATTGTAACAAAGTATTTGTTAAATCTAATAGAATTTGATGTCAAATTATGAAAATGCTTGTGAAGTTTTGTAGTATGTGGTGAAATGTTATGAATGCAAAAATTGTCTGTATTCTTTACTTTAAAAATATTTTAGATTTTACTGTAATCTCTTTCTTGACATAAAACAGGATTTTTGGAATGATATATAGATATTTTTCTTAAGTTTAAAACAATGTGAATGTGAGCAATGGGGAAAATATTTTACACACACAAAAAAACATTTTGCATCCAAGTGTTTCTAAATGTTTGTCTTCTATGAGATTTATTCATTATTATTATTTTTTCATTATTTTTTTTAATTATCTCTGACCCCTCCGTGCTTTTGAGGTCAGAGCAGAAAGTTACTGCAGTCCACCTGAAGGAAGTTTCCAGAGCTCGTTTTGTTTATAGTAAGCTGAGATCTTGTGCGTGTTTCATATTTCGGACGCAGCATTAAAATATGATATTAATGAACCAAACTGTGAGATAATGTGAGGCAGTAATGTATTCTAAGTCTTGGGATTCTGGAGGAGCTCTTGTCTCCCTGCTGCGGTCAGACCGCAGAGGAAGCGCCTCTGGTCGGCCGGTGACTCATCCAGCTGCCCCGCAGGCATAAAGCTTCAGGTATTTGCCTCCTTTGAGCAACAGCTGGGAGTGGCTAACAGGACTCTATAAAAGCAGGAGTTGCGCTCAGTTTAAGACATATCTGACTTACTGACAACAGCGAGAGAAAACCTGGAGAACATGTACGCACGCTCAGACAGCATGACCGTGACTCTACCGCAGGAGAGGTTCGCCTTCCCCAGTACGGCGACCCGCAGCACGGAGCCGGAGGTCTTCACCTTCGAGCGCGTTCCGTCTCCAGCCACCGCCGTCAGCTCCTACGTCCCGGTCCGGCCGAGGAGGCGCGCCATGCGGGTCATGTACCCCGCCAAGGTCCGCATGCACTTGCCTCCACCCGAGAAGAGCCAGGCGAAGCGCTGGCTGGTCGTCCTGTGCCTGGTGGTGCTGTGGCAGATCTACACCGAGGAGCCCTGCATGGACGCGCCGCTCTCCAGCGCGGAGAGCTCCGTCAGCGACTACCAGAGTTTCCCCTTCCAGTCTGCGGAGCAACAGGCTGCTGAGCTCCCGGACTTCAGCGCCCCCTCGCCGGGCGGCTGTGAGGAAAGCGCGTCTCCGGAGCAGATCATCCCGAGCGCGGCGTGCCTGAAGCCGACGCAGGAGACGGACACGTTCGAGCAGAGCGCAGGGAAGAGCTACGTGGTGGCCCTGCTGGTCTATCACCGGCTGGGCAACGACAACTGACGCCACCGACCCGATGTCACCCACAAAGCGCCCAAAGACTGGGCCCAAACAGAACCGAGCTGGAGCGGATTCTGAGAAGCTCCGGAGCGCAGCGGCGCGCCCTGCGCGGCCCGGGAGGGAGCTGCAGGAGCGGCTTCAGCAGACTCTCCTCAGCGGAGGAGAAGAAATGAGAGGAAGATGAAACTGTGAACACTAAGAGACTGAAACTTGATGAACCTGAACACTTGAGAGACTTCAAATGCACTTGTGGAACTTTTGTCTTACAAACTGTATTATTATTTTCTAGAAAATCGTACAAATGTCACTTATGTAGGCAAAGAAATGCCTGAACTGACACTGTTATTTCAATACCTTGTTATTTATTTTATTTGCTATTTATTTAATATTTTTAGTAATAAAACAATGTCAAAAGAAGTCCCTGTTTCCTGCCTCTTGCTTTTGGGTTTTTTGGTCCTGCAGGATAAATGTGATTGAGAGTCTGCATGCTTCTGTGCCTGAAACCTGCAAAAAGACTACAAAAGGTATACACTAATAGTAAAATAACTTCAATTAAAAATGAAAAATAGGTAACTCATCATACAGTATATGCATTTGATGCATCTTCTTCAAACTTATTTATATATTTTGAAAGCAAAACAAAAGTATTTTTTTTCATATTCAGTAATATATTCATAGATCAAGGAGTTGAATCTGGACTTATGCAGAACTGTCCTCTCAGAGATCAGTTCTGGATCTAAAGAAGGGCTTCCCTCACTTCCAGAGTAAATTTCCGACCCTGCATGGGACCACTGCTTTCTTTATGTCATCATTTGAGCTCAGCGCTGAGTCATGATCTCTGATCTGCTGCCGCTCACGTTACATCACAGTGATGAGTGTGTCTGAAAACCCTCCCTTATGCAATGTTATTGGTATGAATAATATGCCGTCATTCATCGGCTGAAGACTTCACCTCATGGGCGAGGTGATATTTTTACTTGTCGAGGTTAGCCGTCACCTTGGACAATGTGTTGATGTTACTGTTGCCATGTGGACATCAGCAGTCCCATGAATGTAACGGCACTGGTGGGGAATCAAGAGCTTCTCAACCAGAAACAATTTCAGGTTCTAATTTTGTTTATTATGTGATGGATTTGTGAAATGTCCAGGTGTACCCCACCTTCACTGTTCAGTAGCTAGATAGGCTCCAGCAGCCCAATGATCTGAACAGGACGAGACTAATGATGGACAGGTTAAAATAATGAAAATTTATAATCAAGGTTGTTGCATAAAACAAAAGACTAAAAATAATATTAATACAAATCAAAGATAATATTTGATCAAATCAGACAGCACTTCATTAACCCTTTAACCACCCACCAAGACAAAGTCAATTAAAAAAAAAAAAAAACTTGTTTTTTTTTCTGCTGCTTATAGCATAGATCTCTAACATCAGCCATAATAGAACCCTTTAGAATAATATCTGCTGAAATGAAAGGGGGATATTTTCAATAAAACATCCAATATTGAAAGAATATTCAAATTTATCTTTAGATTTGTGGACAATTTTAGAAAGGAAAGGACAATACAGTTTGGCAGAACTTTCATAAAATAAATATTGTACATTTTTCTGTTGAAATTGGTAAGGTTACCGTTTAATATTTATGAAAAATTACTTTAAAACAGCGTTCAGCTGTCAGCTTTGCTGTTCTAAATGCGAACACTGGACGTCACTCTGACAGGTCTGACGGGTCTATACTATAACCTTCTTTAGAGGTACTAATAGGTAGTACTCAGTTCTATTTGTCAGAATAATGATTCTCACTCTGATGACCTTTTGTTGTTTTTGATAATCCTCTTTTATTTCATGATATATATTTCTTTGTTGCAAATTATTCAAGTTAAAAAACTGACCAATAAGATCCCTCAATAAAAGTAGGTGGTTTAAAACTTTTGACAAATTCTCCAGCATCTGCTTTCTTGTGGTAGGAGAGTGGACTTCCTACAAGCTCACCCCTGATTGGCTAGAGTGATTGTCGTAGAAACGTTGACTCACACCAATGTAGACCAATCACTGCTTCAAGACATCGTCTGCGTCCAACATGGGGGGGTCAGAATCCCAAAAAAACGTGAACTGATTGACTTCATTTGGTTGGAGTCAGATTTAAGTTATTTTCTATGGGTGATGTCACACTCACTCGCTCCAGAGCTCATATACAGTTAAATGTGTGTTCAGCTTCCAAAGACAACCACCCTTGTATACTAGCTTACAAATAAAATTTATATAATTCAATTAAATTGGCTACACACAATTTTAAATGGCTCAGTTTGTTTGGATGACTATGGACCGTCTCCACAGATCCAGAACTGAGTGGACGCCACAAACAGATCCTTCTAACAGAACCCCCGTGGATCAGTATGAGAGGCGCTGGAGCGGTTGACCTTCAGCCAACTGGTGTCTGTAATGTTTGGACTTGAACATGTTTAGAGGAAACAATGACTGTTGCAGTTTCCTGCCGGGGACTTCGATCTGGTTTGTGCCAGAAATCTGCGTTTCAGGTCAGACTGTCCGCACTCCGTGACATGACCTCCCCGCCGGTTGGTTTCAAGCAGCATTTCTTCCATGAAGAGACGCTTCCTGGTTCCTCCTGTTTACGCTGCAGTGTTGGGACAAAGTCTGAGGTTCAGCAGACAGAAGAACAGGAAACTCATGCATGGTTTGTCTTCTGGGATTTCAACCCAAAATTAGATCAGGAAATTCTGTTTCTAAGAAAAGTGTGTCGTTTATTCTCATACCATGTTGAGCGTCAGACTAAAATAAACCTTTCCTGCTTTTTTTTGGTCCACATAAATATCTTGAAAGCCATTTACAAGATTAAAAGTGTAATAAAGTATTTTGTCTCATCACAGCGGACCATGATCGGTGGCGGGGGTCTGGAACATATTCAGATGATTATAAATCATCTGGGTACGTGTTGGATTTTTGGTGCTTTTTGGTGATGATGGTCTGAATGTGCTTGGATTTCAGGTATTGACTAATGTAGAGGATTTTTTTATGATACTTCTCAGAGTGTATTTAGATTTTTGGTACTGATTGATATACCGTATTTTCCGGACTATAAGCTGCTCTGGAGTATAAGTCGCACTTTTAAGAGAAAAGTCCAACATTTATGGAGAAATTCAAAAAGCTCGATGTAACGTTACATTTGACACCAAAGGTAATTCATGTGTCAAATTTGAGTCTGCCGCCTCTTTTGGTGGGCGTCAAATTTAATGTTCAACGTTTGTCCAGAAATGTGTTCCTAAACTAGACGCTCCCTTTGCGTGTGGAGAAGCTATCTTTTAGCCTCGCTACATGATGGAGACTTTGACTGTATTTCTCGTTTAAAATACATGCAAGATGTTAAGAGGTTAAGATTATTTATTTTAAAGAATTCCACAAAAGGATCAATAATGTCTCCATTCTGCGTTTTTCAGTCTTTTTTTCTTTTTCTTACGGCAATCATTACCAATCTAGTCTGCAGGAGCTGCATCTGAATGACGGCGTTTAGCTTCTCTGTTGTTTGTTTTTTAACCCAGTTTGATGGCTTGCTGTCTCGCGTTTGTCCAATGAGAGAATAATAATAATAATAATGTCTTGATGCAAATAAGAAAAACATCCATGAGGAGAATGATTAGATTCTCAGCAAAGTTTTTTTGCTTTGAAGAGCGCTTCTTCTTCTGCGTTTCTGTCAGGAGAAAATACTGACACACAAACCTACACCGCCCTCTAGTGGTTGTTAGTGGGAAACAACCGGCTAAAAGGCAGCCGATAGTGGGGAAAATAACGAATATAGGAGCCTATTTATGTCGTTAAAAAATCATATATAAGTCGCTCCTAAGTATAAGTTGTAACCTTGACCAGATTGTAAATTAAAAAAAAAAAAAGAACACGACTTGTGGTCCGGAAAATAACCTGAATAACCTGAATCTATGAATCTATCCATAAATATTTGATATTAAGTCCTAAGCCAGATGTTGATCATTCATGTAGAGAAAATGCTATGGTCAAGCCGGGGTGGATTATATAAGTTCGCTCAAACAATCAACTTGTGATTGATTAAGTAATATGTGTCTATTTTATGTATTATTACTTGATTGCTTGAAATAAACCATTTCACTCACTCATTAATTCACTCATTCATTCACAGCAAAGTGCTGCTGAGCTCAAACCCTTTCCTGGAATTTAATCCTGAATCTAAAAACTTGAGCCTGAAACTTCTAAGCTGAAACCAGACTCCTCGACTGAAAACAAACCACAAGCAGGATCTGTTTGTGCTTTTATTTTGAAATATATGTTTGAACTCATTTTAAAAGGTCTAAATCCAAACAGTTTGGTATGAGTTATGCAGACTTGTGGTGTCACACAGGCTTGGATCAACACCTTTGATGACCCCCCCGAATGCTCACTGTTTTCAAATGTACTGATGAATACAAATCCAGACCTGCCTGAACACGTCTCAGCGTCATGTTCCCTCTGGTTACGTCCGGTCTCCTGTAGCGGAAAGTTACCTGGTTCTGCACTGAGTAGAACAAAGATAAAGGATCTTTGGGGGAACTTTCCTCTCAGTGAGTGTACAGTAAGACTGATGATCAGTAGTTTCTCCCTCTCAAAAAGAAATAAGCTCTGTGGAGTTTTGACTGTTTCACAAACACAAGAGTTCACTTGTTTACAGTTCAGACTGTTATCTGATGTAAAAAAAAACTGAAGGAGTTCAGACTCAGCCTGAGGGAGAAGATGCTTTACCTTCCACAGATACCAGCAGGTTCATCACANTCCTCAAAATATAAATCACCGGCTTTCCTGCCAAAACTGCAGACTACCCCTGCCTTTTTCCTGTGTTTGCGCTCAAGTTATTGGCAAAAAAAAATAAAAAATAAAAAATGGAGTTGCTCGCCTTTTTGGAGGAACAGTAACTGATGGATGAGAGAAGAAATGTGGAGGCCAGCGGACTGTCAGCTGCGTGATCAAACATGTCGTGGCTTGACTTATATGTGTGCATTTGAACACTTAAAAAAAAGAAAAAGCTTTTTTCATGTTTTAGTAAAATACTAACAAGCTGCATTTTTCTGTAGTTTTTATTTTTGCTTTATTTATTCCGTATCGAGTCTTTTCGTCCAATTTTAACCTCTAATTGGCATAAGAATTGCATTGCTGGCTTTAACCTCCACCTAATGAGCGCCCTGATGCCACGGGTGAAGGGAGGATTTCAAGCTTGTCCTCAGTGGTCAGCATGCAAAGAAAACTGCAGTAATGCTGCACACAAAATAAATGACCAAAAAAATGGTTTACTCGTTAGCCTAACGTAGGGAAAGTAACAATTTTCCTCAAAGAGGTAAACAAACATGACATGGAAAACCACTAAGATGCTACGTTCACACCAGGTATGCTGAACTGTTGCTACCCAATGCTAGCACATGTACTCACAGTTGGGGTTGGGCACCGAAATTCAGTTCCAAGTAGGAACCATTATGATTTCTGTGGTTCTACTGCAGCCAAAAGAAGCTGCTGCAATGGTTCCTCATTTTGGAGCTAATTTTCAGTGAACGTCTATTTGTTTTATAGGACATGTCAACCACTTCCTCTCTGGTCATTACTTTGAAGTTAATCCTTCTGCCTTTAATACGATAGTGGGTGAGAGTAGAAACAAAGCCTTGATATAAGTGATAACTTGATATAAGTTGATGAAAAAAAAAAAAAAGTGTAGACCATTTTGATCTTCCCAAGTAGGCATCCTCAATTTCATCCCTGTTGGGAAGGTTTGTTTAGGATTCCTATAGAACACAAATCATTCTTTTGGCTCAGCAGCTGACAGGTTTGACCACGTCCACAGAAGACGCTGGTGTAGTTTAGCCGGGAGAATAGAGCTTGCACTGTAATTGCATCGAAAGCTGTGGTTGGTGTCGTCAGGAAAACTCTGGCAGCTTGTGTCTGTCATCAGAAAGGCAGACTTTTGTTTATTTTGTGCACACTTCTTGTTTTGACATGAGACAGATTTGAACTATAGTTTCTACCCCACATTTTGTAGCTATGTCAAACGAAGGTGCCATAGTTGGATCATTGAACCGACACTCAGAAGTTGATAGTAACCAGCTATTTTTACTCAGTAACTTTTATTAAAGCACAGTTTAGTTAAACGTCCTGCACCGTAATATTTAATCTCCTTTAACTTAAGAAGATTTAAATGTCAAGTTACTTTTTTTTGCCTGTATTACCGTAAGGTATCATCATTTGTTGTTAAAAAATTCACCATATTAACATAAATATTAACGCGTGTAGTTTTTTTTAGGTTTGCTTGAGTAAATTTTTGCCAACTGCTTTTTACTTGCATTTAAGAAACATTACTTTTCGGTTACTTTTAAAGCATCTTTTTTTCAAAACTTTCTCGCCACATAGCAAAACACGTGGATATTAATCCATAGCCAGAGCAAATATTGTGAAAAAAACCCAATAGATTAACAACAAACGTTTTTTAGGCAACATCTCAGCAAATGTTAAACATGGTAGTGGTAATGTAATGGTATTGATTTGTGCTTTTGTCAATTCAATTCAATTCAATTCAATTTTATTTATATAGCCCAAAATCACAAAGAGATTTGCCTCATTGGGCTTCAAAATATAAACAATTGTTAAAAACTAAACAGACTACATAAACTGGTTATCCCTGCCCTTAGACCCTCCCTCCCGGTAAGGAAAAACTCCTAAAAAAACCTGAGTCAGGAAAAAAGAAGAAACCTTAGGGATTCCCACATGAGGGAGAGATCCCATCCCAGGACGGACAGGCGATACCAGAACAGTTAAAGAAAAATTAGCTTCTACAACTACGAATCTAAGAGTTCATTCAGATAGAGCTGAGGGACGAGTGATGATTAAGTCCATAGTCAAGCTGAAGCGGAAGTGCAGTCCACGACCAGGAGGGAGACGACCCAGCGGGAATCACTCTTACTCAGAGATGCAGGATGGTGTCGGGGGCGTGGTCCACGGCCAAGAGTGGGAGCGTGGGCGATCCACCGGGGATCTGAAATCTCTCCCGCTCCCCAGAGGAGAGTGGGAAAGAAGAACAACATGTGAATGGAACTGCACCACAAAAGCATGGAGAACTAAATACAATAAATAATAAAGAATAGAAGAGAGGAGAAGTAAATGAAAATAGAGAACAGAACCCAAGAGCTGATCTGAAAAATAACGCTGATAGAAAATCTAAATTTATATTTCAACGCATCAATATTAATTCATTAATCTAGCCTCACAAGGACCACAGGAGAGGGAATATTCTCTGATTACTAGCTAGCCTGGCAGAACGCCTGTCCAAAGAGGAATGTTTTAAGGCTAGTTTTAAGAAGGAAAGAAGTAGACCCCAGGTCCAGCTGTACTGCAGGCCAAATCTGCTCTCCGTCACCGTGACATAGTGGGCCATGTCCAAGAAGGCAGATGAGGCTTCGGGTTTGGAACTGTAGCACCTCTTTGGCAAAAGGCTTCTACAACCGAACGTCAGGACATGGTGGTAAGTGAGGTACGCCACAGGAGGAAGCAGGCAGACGCATCCAAGCCGTTGCTCAAGCCAAACAGGGCGGCTGGGTGAGGTGGGAGGGAGTTGAAAAGAGGAAACTCACATGGGACGAGCTTTGGAGCATAGAATCAAACAAGTTTCATCATCCGAGTGACTTATGATGTGCCTAACCCTGCAAACCTGCAACTATGGCTTGGAAAGACTCCATCGTGCCCCCTCTGTACATCTGCCACTACACTCAAGCATATCCTAGTGGGCTGTAGGACCAGCCTCCTGAGGTCTCAGGTCCTGAGATGTCTAGCCAACACAATAGACCGCAAGAGGGTTTACATCAACGCCCAACCCTTCAACAGCCAGGACAGGCACCGACTCCCACCACCATTTGTTCATGAAGGGAAGAGGCCGAGGATGATTCCCTCATACCCTGAACTGACCCCTCTGAATGCAGCCAGGGACTGGCTGATGCAAGTTGACCTAGACCGGAGACTCATCTTCCCCTCAGAGATTACAACAACCACACTGCGTCCAGACCTCGTCCTTTGGTCAAACTCTTGCCAAGTTGCGTACATCATAGAGCTGACAGTTCCTTGGGAGGATTCCCTGGATGAAGCATATGAACGAAAGAAACTACTCTGACTTGGCAGCTGAGGCAGAGGACAGAAAATGGAAAGTCAGGGTGCGTCCAGTGGAGGTGGGGTGCAGGGGCTTTGTAGCTAGTACAACCGCTAAGCTCCTCAGAGAAGTCGGAAACAGAGGACGGGCACAAAGACAGGCCATCAATGAGCTGACCAACACCACTGAGAGGGCAAGCCAGTGGCTGAAGAGGAGTGACATCACCTGGACAGCAAAAACGACTAAATACCAGGACACACGGCCAGGCTTCATATACCTGTGGTGGGTCTACCTCAGAAGAGGGTGTATTGTGATAAATGGACCCTATGATGCTGAGGTACACAACTGACAACGTGTCCCGCTGTAGAAATCATCTGGAACTCATAGAACCCAAAACTCTACGGTTGGGGTGGTGAAAATATTAGGGATTTTAACAGTTAGTCCTATCAAAACACTTACTGTGGCTTATCTCTCATAATTCTACAATTTCATTTCATGTAATTGTAAGAATTTATTCTTGTAGATTCTTGACAAGTTTTTCATAACAGTACGACTTTTTTTTTTGTAGAATTGCAGGACTTTTTCTTGTAAGAATGTGACTTTTTAATCATAATTGTAAGACTTTATTCTCACATATTTGCTTTTTTTGTTTTTCATAGTAGCCCTAACAGAGATTTGCTCTGAAGCAAATAGAAATGTGATCTTTGTCAGACCTTTAGCCCTGGACTTTTGTTGTAAACAAACACTTTCTTTAAGTCATTTCCCACTGACTCTTTGGCATCTTTCATTTACAAAGCCTAATAGGGCCAAAGGCTATTTTTCTTTTAAACTGGAGGCAATAATTCAGCCCACACACCAGAGCTGCGAGGCCCACAAATGCCCACATACCTCACGACGGAGTGTGGGCCGATAAATCATGCTCTTCCCTCACTATGAACCCACAGGGCTTTTAAGGACGCTGAGTTATTGGGGTGAGGATGCGGGGGGTGTGATTGAGAAAGGAAGACTGAGTAGAAAAGGCAAGATGATTAGCAAAGCCACAGCAGCACATGGCTTCCTGCTAACAGTCATTTTTCTCAATCCCACCTGTCAAACTGTGGAGCGTTCTAAGCAAGATTAATCTGTAGTTTAGGATGCAGGTGACTAGCGTGACATTCGTCATGTAATGGAAGCAGAAGCTGCAGTAAACAAGCACACTCAGTCTATCTGGAGTGGAGGGAAAAAAAGTTCAATTTCCCATCGTCTGCTGGAGGAGCTCAAATGATCAACAGGTTGGCTTAACTCTTCTTTATTGAATCGAAAGGCTTCGCTGGCCAGAAATAATCCTCAATCAAGTGAGTTTTGCTGGCGAGACAACAAGAGACGCTCCAGTGTTTGACCACAAAATGCCCTTTCATAAAGCAATTCTCTAATATTTCACAATAAGAACAATGTCTTTGTTTTCGTCCAGCCACGATGAACCGGAGAATTCTCTGGGAATCTGGTGGATCCTCCTGATTATTTTAGAGTGAGAGATTGAACGGATCAGCCAAATAATAACCCAAATCCTGATGAGTGGGGGGGCTGGTCACTTAAGGAACAATTACATCAACTGGTGATCAGTTTGTATGATGGGTCATTTTCACATTTTACAGTAGGGCTGCAGCGATTGGTTGATTACTCAAGACTATGTCAACTATTAAAATAGCCGACGACTAATTTAATAGTCAATTATTCTTTTTTTTTTATCTCAAAACTACAGTGCACGATTTCTGATGCCGTGTTTGTCAGTTTTGCTTTTTCTCTCAACATTTTACTGACAATAATCAGAGGTATATACATAAGACAAAAGAACAAAGCCAGGGGGTTAGCAGAGTTTACACATACGTTTTAAAGAAGAATAAAATACAAGTATAATAGAAAAGATTAAATTAAAATCAATAATTAAACAAAAGAAAAAAAGGTTAAAGATAAGAGCGTATCAGATTCTAGGGCCTCAAGGGTCTTGACAGTTCTGGGGTCTGACGATAAATTCACACAGTCAACATAGTTTCTCATTTCAATTAAAAAGAGACGCAACAGGTTTTTTGGAGGAAAACTTACTTTTGTGGATATTAAATTTTGCTAAATTTATAATAATAATAATGGATTAGATTTATCTGCGCTTTTCCAGACGCTCAAAGCGCTTACATTGTATATCCATTATTCATTCACACCTCATTCATACTTGGTGACGGTAAGCCACTACTGTAGCCACAGCTGCCCTGGGGCAGGCTGACAGAGGCATGGCTGCCAGTACGCGCCTACGGCCCCTCTGACCATCACCGGATCATTCATACACATTCACACACCAGTGGAGCCACACTGGAGGGAAAGAGGGTTAAGTGCCCAAGGACACAATTACATTTTGGCTGGCGGGAGCCGAATCGAACCGCCTATCCTTCGATCATTGGCCGACCCGCTCTACCGCCTGAGCCACTGTCGCCCTTTATAAATAGATTATTTATACAATACTGTTTTTATAGGTGTTTTAG
>NW_023417253.1:17534-20219 GCF_002922805.2 Oryzias melastigma | reverse complement strand
GGCCAGCAGAGAAGGCTTTGCAGGCCCTGACGGCCCGCCACTGCAACCTAATATATATACAATAGCATGGGAAACAAATCGGAATTCAATTTATAGGAGGCGATATTTTCTTTGCTGAAGCATTTTTGCCTTTTACAATTTTAATTGCATCTTCATTCATTTTTGACCTCATCTTTGCCTTTTTTACAAGACTTTTTAGAGTTTGATGGTATTTTTAAAGACCCAGATTATGTTTTTGGTGTTTTTACGCATCTTCTTGTAGCCTTTTTCTGATTTTGGAGGAAAAATATGAAGACAATTGACCTTGTCAGAGTTTAATCAAATCATGGTAATCAGGTGCAGACCAAATGTAGTTTAAAAAAACTTGCAGTTGATACATACAATTATTCGACCACAAGCTCCCTGCTCTCCTCCATTCCAGTGCATCCTGTATACAAATAGATCCATTAATGTCTTTGTTTTCCTTTGATCCAAACTGTATGATTAAATAGTGCTAATATTGCTCACTATTTTTATTGTACCTGTAATGTTAAGTTTGGGGTGTGACGGCATGAAAAGCATCAAAACAGTCGGATAGTGGAAAATGTACAGAGAGAAAATAGACTCATCCTTAGAGAAAATAGACTCATCCTTTTTGTGTGTCCTTCATTACTGTTTGTGTTTCAGTATTTACATTTAAATGTTCTTTTTCTTCACATATTTGTTTTTCCAGTCTTGTTTCAGAGGATATGATTTCTCATCATTTGCAGGGGCTATTTTTCTAAATGCTCTGTTCTGATTGGCTGCAGGAAAGTTTGCAGGAAGTGTTCCCGTCTTTGTAAGGAAGTGTTGAAAAGGGCGTCAGGAGGCCTTCCCCAAGTCTTCTGTGAACAAATGGATTTGTCCAGCTACAGCAGTTGGAAGTTGACTGTTTTCTTTGGTTTGTGTGATTTCTATTTCACACATAATATGCAAGTACACAAAGTTATGCACGAAATGTTTTTTTTAGCTACAAATCAAGAATAAATCACACACAAACCATAAGTTAAGTGCAAATCAAGAATTACGCGCACACAAGTCAGGATAAGTCTATTTTCTCTCCATAGAATTTTGAGTAGGATTACTCAACGACAATCCTGCCCAAAACTTATAGACAAATTTAAGCTAAACTTCTACCACGTTGCAGAAACACCCAGTGTGTCTTTAACAACTTTGGGATAAAATTGTGTCAAAAAACTGCTGACTGTTTTTGCATCCTTGTAAGCTTGTAGATGGAATAAACTGGTACAAGACGCCAACAAATAACTCATCAACTCCAGATATGTATTAATATGAGCCTGTTTATTCTCTGGAAGACTGTCTAATAATGAAGAGTAAAAACAGAATTCAGATCTGGGCTAAAATAAAAAGTTTTTCCTCTTTTCTTTGTTTCTTAATAAATTGTACAGCTAATAGTTTGCTGTCAGCTGTGTATTTGGTTACACATTGAGAACAAATGTCTCAAAAATATGAAAATGTTTATTTCTACATGTTCTATGGTCAACGTTTGCACCTTTATGTAACCCAGAAGTAAATGTATGGTTTTTTGTTCGTAATGAAANTCTCATTTATGTCAGCTTCAGTTTAAGTAGTGTTATTTTCTTTCCTGTTTTAGACCACGCAAAAGAAGAAATATTGATGTTCACTCGTACATCCCAGTTGTTGACCTTATGTGAATGGATGTGAAGAGACAAATAAAGATGCATTCAAGGTGGAAATTGGATTAAAGTTTCAGTGTGTTCTTACCGACACCCCAAAAAGACACCAAGTTCTCTGAACCACGCCCCTTCCTGGATTTCCCTCTCTTTTATGCCCCCTTCTGGAGATCACGCGAGACTTAAGACGTGATTCACGTCTTGTCTTCAGTTCGCGCCATCTCCTGTTAAAGACGGTACGGATGATTTTTTTCTCCATGTGTATGTTGTTTTATTTGTGTTTTTGGATGTTGAATTTGGACATTTTTGTGACTCTGTAGGTATTAATGTTCTGGAGACCTGCAGTCACGGATTTGTTATTGTCCATTCATGTCAGGTATGTGCAATGATGTCGTGTCCGCGGAGTTCGCGCCATCTCCCGTTAAAGAAGGAATTAATGTTCTGGAGACCTGCAGTCACGGATTTGTTATTGTCCATTCATGTCAGAATAAAACAGAGAGAACCCGAAGACTCGTCATCCTCCTTATTTGAACACAACGCAGAGGAACGGGCGAGGCGTTCAGGACCCAGAGGAACGTGGGAGACGACCGTTACATTGGTGCCGTGAACCTTCGGAGATTGGACTGAAGAGTGACGTCATTTCGCTCGCCGCGGGAAGCTGCAGTCACGTGACCATTCATCGTGTTGCCGGGCGAAGGGAGCTCGTTCGCCGCGGGAAACTGTCACTGCCACCTCTTTGTGGAGGTATTTCATGGGACTTATCCAGTGAGAGAGGTTGGCTTTCCAAGTCTGAGTTATATACGCATCTATTATTTCTTTTAAGAATCACAAGGACTGGTAATTCGGTTGTAGAAGAAAATTATTATTTTTTTGTTGTGATGTAATTTCGGTCTCTCAGGGTCATTTTTCCTTTTATTCTTTATCGGTGTCAGAATTTTTTGTTGTTGTTCTGGAACATATAACTATTTGGTCTACTTGAACACATACATTTTTTTTTTCCTCTCACCCTTTT
>NW_023417253.1:13176-13970 GCF_002922805.2 Oryzias melastigma | reverse complement strand
CTCTTTACTCGGAGTTCTCCTGCGCTTCAGGGAGCATAACGTGGGGATAAGTGGTGACATCAAAGCCATGTTTCACCAAGTGCTGTTGCTCCCAGAAGATAAGCCCCTTCTCCGCTTTATCTGGCGGAACAGGGAAAAGGGAGATGTGCCTCAGATGTACGAGTGGCAGGTGCTACCATTTGGAACCACCTGTAGCCCATGTTGTGCAACCTTTGCACTTCAGCACCATGTTCTTAGCCAAAGCACAGCTGAGAGTAAAGAGTGGTTCTCTGTCGAGAGATGTTTCTATGTGGACAACTGTTTACAGAGTCTGTCATCTGCTCAGGAAGCAAAACAACTGATTGATAATCTCAGGAGCACCCTTGCCTCTGGAGGATTCAATATCTGTCAGTGGGCCAGCAATCAGCCAGATGTCATCAACCATTTGCCAGCAGATGCACGGTCGGAGAGGTTGGAGTTATGGTTGTCACATGACAAGTCTGCTGCTACAGAGTCAACACTAGGAATGAGCTGGCAGTGTGATACAGACACCTTTGGCTTCAAGCACAGATCAGTCACTTACAAAGTTGCCACCATGCGCAACATCTATCGTGTCTTAGCCAGCCAGTATGACCCTCTTGGGTACATACTACCCTACACAACACGTGCGAAAATACTGGTTCAACAGCTGTGGGACAAGCATAGAGACTGGGATGATCCTAATCTTCCCCAAGATCTTCTGACAGCTTGGGTCAGCTGGGAGAATGAGCTGAAGCATTTGCCACAAGTGAAGATACCCCGATGCTACACTCCTA
>NW_023417253.1:8936-9800 GCF_002922805.2 Oryzias melastigma | reverse complement strand
AGGGGGGGTTAGTGGTGAAGAGTGGCTGCTTAGGAGGTGAGTTCGAGTCAAAGGTCAGCGTCAAGGGCGGCGATGGTGCGTAGGGGCGGGCAGCGAGCACGACGTTGGTGCGTATGAGCGGGCGGCGAGGGAGAGGGCGGGCTGCGAGGGAGAGGGCAGCGAGGGAATGGGCGGCGAGGGCGGGTAGCGACTGTGGGCTATCCAACGCCGCTTGCGGCTTTAATTTTAAATTAAAATCTTTTTACTTTCTTTTAATTTAATTTTAATTATCAAATTTTTACTATTTCTTTTGATTGTTTCTTTTAATGTTTTATGTAAAGCACTTTGAATTGTCTCTGTACATGAAATGTGCTACAAATAAACTTGCCTTTCCTTGCCTTGATCACATATTACATTTGTAAAGTCTTTAGCTTTGCCGCTGCTCTAACACAGATGTTAGATTAACACGACTTAATCAAGTATATCTAAGACAATAGCTGCGTTTCCATTAACTCTGAAATTCTACCAAACAAGATTTCATCTTCATTTCATCTGCACCTGCACTTTTGCTGCTTGCAGCCTCAATTAGATGCAGACGTCTCTTTTAAGGAGAGTCTGCAACTGCTCTGACAAACTTCAATGGAACTTGTCATGTTTTCAAACAGAAAAAGGGTCCGGCTGCTTACTTTTTTTTTTTTAATTCTGCTAAACAGGTTTCTCATGTGCATCTGAGACAATGCGCTGCACGTGCTCAGTGTGCGCGCTACACTGCTGTTACGTCACCCTAATGCTGCCTTTGTTAGACCCCTAAAATCAGGGAAGAAAGAATCACGAGAGTGATTTCTGCGTGTTCCTCATGTAGGTGTTTATTACAATGAGTATTAA
>NW_023417253.1:0-8810 GCF_002922805.2 Oryzias melastigma | reverse complement strand
GAAAAATCACGAGAGTGATTTCTGCGTGTTCCTCATGCAGGTGTTTATTACAATGAGTATTAACAAAAACAATAAACATTTAAACACATTTTGCTGAGCAAGTGTCATATTTCGGAAAAACAGATCACAAACTCTTTTATATTAATGTCAGTGTAAAAACTGGTAAATGATCAGTTATGTCACAAATTATAAGTCCACTCATATAAGTGTTTTCTATGTTCTTTGTGAATATATTATCAATAAGAGTAGTACTTTGAGCAGTGATTCTGCTGGGTCTAGTTATGGTTGGAATTCATACTTATCTCTTGTTTAGACTGCAGTGGGAACAAACTTCTCCAGCTCCTCCAGGCTTCTGATGATGATGACCTTGGCTTGCTCAGGAGAGCCGCAAAGCTTGGCGAAAACTTTCCCATCATGTGTCCAGGTGATTTGCAATTTTACAGTTTTTCTCAGGTAGTGGGCTCTTCGGGCGATGTCAGCATTGCGTTTAGTGAGATTCTCATTGATAAAGACATTGGATCTCTTCAGATTTCTTCCGTGCTTCAATAAAGCAACTTTGTGCTTCCGATTGACAAACCTCATTAGAATCGCAGGTCTGTCGGTCTCTCTTCTCTTTGGGAGTGGATGGCAGATCTCAAGGTTGTTTGTGTCCAGAGAAATTCCTTTGGACTTCAGGAAATCTTCCACCTGTTGCTCCACGGAGCTCATCTCCTCTTCATGTTCTTCTCCATTCCCTGCAGCCACTGCATGTGCATACGACCGGGGCTTGATTTTCTATCCGGTGATGATCACATCATTAATCCTGGAATTCTGTTCTTGGTCATCCATTCGGTTTTCTAAGTTATCCAATCGGTTGACTGTCTGCTCATGCAGAGCTCGGAGCTGCCTCCCATTCTCCAGCCTGTCCACAACGTCCAGGTTCTGCCCATTGAGGGCTCGAACTTCTTCCAGCACGAAATTAAGCAACTTCTTGATATCGTCCGAATCGCCCGTCACTGGGAATTTTTTTGGCGGCATGATCAGGAATTGTTTTTTAACAATATTTACTCTTTTTGGAGTAAATAGAGTTTTCGGTGTGCAGCTGCTCCTGCCTCCGTGCTGTCGTGGCGTATTCTCGGAGCAAAAGGGTATATGCACGCAAAAACCGGTTTTGGAGTATATTATACACGGTATTTCCCAAATCGTGGAATATGTACGCATTTTACTGAGACTGGGCTGGTATTTAAAACAACAAGGTGGCAGAAAATTGCTCAAAACATATCTGTTTTAATTTAGCATTTAGTTTATTTTATTCAATTTCAGGTAGTATAATCAAGTTCTGGGGCTGCACGGTGGCGCAGTGGTTAGCGCTCTTGCCTCACAGCGAGAAGGCCCCGGTTCGAATCCCGGCTGGGACCTTTCTGTGTGGAGTTTGCATGTTCTCCCCGTGCATGCGTGGGTTTTCACCGGGGACTCCGGCTTCCTCCCACCGTCCAAAAACATGCTTCATAGGTTAATTTGTGACTCTAAATTGCCCCTAGGTTTGAATGTGTGTGTGGTTGAGGCCCTGTGACAGACTGGCGACCTGTCCAGGGTGAACCCCGCCTTCGCCCATCAGTAGCCGGGATAGGCTCCAGCACCCCCGCGACCCCGAAAGGGAAGCAGCGGTCTGGAAGATGAATGTATGAATGAATGAATAATTAAGTTCTTAACACCACCGCCTGATTGTTGCAGTTCTCACTTTGACTGGAGCAGGCATGGGTCTGCACCATGGTTTAATAAACTGCGGTGCGGGCTCTGCCCTCCTGGTGTTGATGGGAGCCGCAGCGGTCCCCCATGTGTGTTACTGGGATTGAGGGGATCCCCACAATACCAAATCTGAACAGTGGAGCCAGGCCACAGTTATCTTTTTTAATTTTTCAGGGTTGGGGTTTGTGGGTGGGGTGGGGCTGGGGTGTAATGGGCACTTGCTTGTTTTTAAATGTTTTCTTTCTTAATGTGTCCTATGTACAGCGCCTTGAGCTGGCGTGGGCCATGAAAACCGCTTTATAAATAAAGATTTGATTTAATTTAAGATCTATACAAATGTGTTGAGCCATTTTTTCTATCACTTGATAAATGGGTACCATTATCACTTCTTATCACCGCCAAAAGCTGGAATTATTCTTTTACAAACAGCTTTAACCACTATGATAGCATCCAATGTTGCACATGTAAAAAGTTCTACCCATTTTATAAAAACATTAGTTCTCTCAACTAACCCTACACTTTGTGGATGACAACTATAGTGGCTCTTATGATCTTTAAAAAGGTGATGAGCCATTTTTCAATCACTCGATTTAAAAAAATGGGTACCATTATGAAGGAATTAAATGGTTTATTTCAAACAATCTGGTAATAACACATGAAATAACATATCACATAATAAATCGCAAGTAGATTGCTTGAAAGGGGGTGGGAGGAAGCAAACTTATATAATCCCACCCTGGCTCGACCATACCATTTTCTCTACTTGGATTATCAACATTCAGTTCAGGACTTAATATCAAATATTTATACCCTACAATCATAGATTTAGGTTATTAAGGATCATTTAGAAAAGTGATGTAATCAAATTTAAAACATCTACAGACAAATCATTTTTATCAATCAGTACCAAAAATCTGAATGTACTAAGACAATTATCATTAGGAAAACATCGACATCAGTCAATACCAGAAGCCCAAGCATATTCAGACCATCATCACCATAAAAATCCACCACACCAACCAGCATAAAAAATCCAGAGCATAACAGATGATTATCTATAATCATCTGAATATATTCCAGTCCCCCGACACCAATCAATACAGAAAATCCTGCCAACGATGATGATCCGAGCATACCCCAGAGCTCCATCACTGATCAATGAAAATGACTTTCCCAGATGATAATCTTTATCAGAAAGAAAATCAATCTACATTAGTCAATGCAAATATATATATATTTATATATATATATACATTCTCATTAAAAAAGACAATTTGTGCAGATTGTACAAGTACAAGTAGTACAAGCCATGGAAGCCTGAACAGTCTGATGCAAGGCGTAACGGGGTTGGTCTCAAAGTGTAAGAATTTTCATTACTAAATAATTACTTGTTGACAGCCCCATTTTTAAATCTTAGTCGTATTTAAAACATGCGGAGCCTTCCTTGCCAGCCAGACACATTCCCTTTCACAAGCATATCAACACTTGGTTAACATTCAGTTCATGTTAAACAAAATAAAAAGATGATTTTTAAACTGTCAAGAACATATAAAAGCCATTGCTTGGGTTTTCAGTGGTTCCAATCACTTTCTCCTTGCTTCAGTCTTTGGTTTTCAAGAAAAAGACATCTTTGGTATGTTCACAATATTATTCTGTGCTCTCTGAGAAGTACAATACAAATCATATGCAAACTGAAATGTTAAATGATTTAGTAAAGAATTTATTTTATTTTACAATAGTTTTGCTTACTTATTTAACTGTAAATGTTGTTTTTGTTTTCTTTACAACATTTATTTTCCTTTAGGGTTCTTAATGACCTGAATCTTTGTTGTTAAGGTATTAATATTTGGTTATTAATTAAGTTATAAACTGAATAATAATTAATGTAAAGAAAATGGTAAGGTAGAGCATGGGTGAGATAATATAAGTTTGATTTTTTCCACTAGTTATCCCATGTCTGATGTATGTTTGTACGGTTGTATCCAGTGCAGTTCAAATGCATTATTCTTGTCTGGATTGCTTAAAATAGGGAATTTCAAATCAAATCAAAATCTCCCTATAGAATACTAATAGTAAATCTCTAAAAAAAAGAAATACATGGCGTCTTATTTCTAACATAAAATTGGTTTTAATTGAGAGGGTAGAAACTTATCGGTATATAATTATCAAACTAATAGCATTAACAATTTACAAACCTTAATAGGAGAAAAACGTGATTCTCTCTCTGAAAAGGGTATACATAGCTTTTGAAAATGTAATATTTTTTTAAACTGGATTAAGTATTTTTCCATTTGCTGTGTTAGGGTCTTAGAATATTAACATGATATTTGTAATGCAATGATACATTACTTATTAGTAAACCTGTGCACCCACAACTCTAATTTGTTTTGATTTTTCTTAGTTCTTATTGGACAAGCAGCTGCGTTTGAGGAAGAAGAGCAGTTGTTTCACAGATGCTGATTTGCAGGGAAGTTCTTGACTCACTAACAGCTGTTATGCTTAACATTTTTAGAGCATTTTTAGAGTTTTTACTTTTTAATTGGACATCTGGGGATGAAGAGATATTTTAAGGCAAAAATGAAAAGGTTCTACTGATTTTGTGTATGTTTTTATTTATCGCTTTCTATGTTTTATGTTTTACGAGCATTCCTCTCGTGAGTCAAATTATGCAACCAAAGTCCACGTTTATTTGAAAATTTAAAAACCTTTTCAGATGAAAGCATTTTTTTCCTTGTCTTCATTTCACAAGTGCTTTGTTTGAGGAAGAAGAACATTGTGTTTCAAGCAAATACACACACACACACGAGCACATGCACACCAACAAACACAGACATTCTGCAAACATTAGATTGATAACTTACTGGGGAACTGAAAGGATATTGATCCATTCTGTGATGGTTTGTGGATTCTGGGACGAACCATGTAATGTCACTCTTTGACCTCCGGCTTCTTTAACTATTACAATGAAAAACTGATGAATCATTCAGTCTTTTAAAAAAAAAAAAAAAAACATTTACTAACCTATCCATAACATATTGAACAGAAAGTTTTTAATTTTCCTGTAAAATTTTTCTCAGTTTAATATTTTTCTAAGAGGTCAAGTCAGACTGACTATTTTTACTTCCCAAAGTAAAGTTTTGGCCTGAGGCTATGTTCACATCAGTTTCAATGCTAAGTCAATGTAATTGCGACCACAGGTCCTCTGGCAAAATTCAAGTGTGGAGGGTGGTGCGTTAATCTGGCAGGAGCACTTTTTGGCTGGTACAGTGTAATTTGGGTTATGTGTTGTGTTGAGAGTAAAAAAATGGACTTTAGCAAAGAAGACGCGTTGCGTCAACCAATCAGGAGCTCAGCTTTGGACTGCAGTGCTGGTGACGTGATCAGTGAGTCCAAAACCATCATGAGAGAAAATCTCTTCGTTCTCCTCCGGAACTTCATGATATTTTTCTTTGTTGCATCGCGTTAACAGTAAAACATTTCTTTAATTTCATTCTTCCCTCCTTTAACTAATGCGAGAGAGGAAGTTGACAAACTCTGTGACAAAGAGATAGAAGTACAGCTAAAAGCAGACTTCATTCCAACACATTCTCATCCCAAGTCGTCAAAAATTGATGTTTTGGGTGCCACTACTTTGTTGTTTTTTGACGTGCTGACTGTTCCCATTAAATCACAGGTCCCAACCTCCAGGCCGTGAACCATACCAGGATGCAGAGCTCTAACCTAGTACCTTAACCAGTCCGGGCCCGGTTCACATCCGGTACTACATCTGGTACTGGGTTAAGTCCAGTACAGTATCTGGTATCCCGTCCAGTGCCGGGTCATGGTACTGAGGACCAGTATGCATGCAGTACCGTATCTACTACTCCGTACCAAGGGCTGCCAATCCTTGTATTTTTATGAACAGCTAGCATGTCACAAGTTGGGGACACTCAAAACGTCAAAAAGGGACGTGAAGGGGTCCTTAACAAACATCAATATGTGATGACTGAGGAATGAGAATGTGTTGGTCAATTAGATGCAGCTGCTGCAGTAGACGGTGAACCTTACTGTGCTGAGAGAGTCGCTAAACCATCTCATGAATCCAGACATGGAGACGTGATTACTGAGTCTTTTGTTGACCTCCTCAGAGTGAAAAAAACCTCTCTTATCGTCATTGGGTCTTCCATGCTTTGGGAGATTGTATTTTTGCTTTGTAGCGAGTTGTAATCGCTCAGATCACAAAGTCATTGCAAGTCAATTGCAACAAATGCTGCAAAATGTAACACAAGATGATGAGATCCTCCGTGGCTGGAATTCCACTTTGATACCAACCAAAGGGTTGGGCCATTAAACCTATACTTGGAGTGATTAGAGGACTTGATGGCAATGCAAACCCGATCCAGAAAATTGCCTTTTCTACATCCCAGCATTTTGTCGACAAGGCTGGTATTATTGTTTTCTAAATACAGATATATATAGCTAATTAATGAGATAACCACCTAACGAGCTAATTAACATAATCCAGTGGGGGTGGTCAAACAAGGTCTGCGTCAGGTGCTGGCGAACCAGAGCACCTTCGTAGAAAGTGGGCTACGGGAACAAGACTAGACTTGCCAATTGACAATGCTCAATGGCTGGCCTCTCTGAGGAAAGAGCATAGCAACTTTCCTGAACAGAACCCAGTAACCATCACAGTGGCAAAAACTGGACAGCACCGGGCCCTGACATGATACACGCCTACTGGCTTAAGAAACTCACAGCACTCCACGAGCCTTTGGCAGAGACAAATGAACCAGATGCTAAGAGATGGGTCTAACCCTGAAGGCTAACAGAAGGGCAAATGATCCTGATCCAGAAGGATCAATCAAAGGGTTGTCATGGTTCCACCCTCAGTTTCAACCCCCGACCACCAGAGGGAGCCCTCGCCAGAGTTTTAACCTTGCTACTCCCTGACTACAACCCCCATCAGCCACTGCCATGGCTTCCTGTCTACACAGCTGGTTCCTATCATCATCAGTATCATCCTGCATTTAAACCCGCCTCAGCCACTTCTCCATTGTGAAGTCTTGGTTTTTGCAGACAGACTGAACAGTGTTGTATAGTTTGATCTCCCTGGTTTTGACCTTTGCCTGAATCTTCTTGTTATCCTGCCTCGCTCCTAGTTTTGACCTTAGCCTGTTTTTGACTACGCCTTGCTTGTTCCTGCTGATGCTTCGCCATTAAACTCCATGTTTGCAAATGGATCCAACCGCCTCTGCCTCTTCGTCACAGAAGACTTCACCATACACGGATCCAGCAACAGGTGCTTCCAGGCCTCCACACCCTGAGAGTTTTGCCCACATACTACTGGAGCATGGTCGTCAGTTACGTCAATTATCTGCCACCACTGACACCATCATGGAGCAATTCATGGCTCTTCCAGCTACGCCAGCGCCACCTCGGCCAATGTCCACCACATTGGCAGGGTCTAACGTCTCTTCAGCCATCTCAGCTTCAGCATCCGGACCACGCCTTTCCCTACCCGATAAGTTTACGGGGAAACCCGAAGAATGTAATGGTTTCCTTATGCAATGTCAGCTGTTTCTTCATCAGCAGGCCCATCAGTATACCACAGAAGAGGCTAAAGTGTCCTTTTTGTGTTCATTATTATCGGGTGAGGCTTTAGAGTGGTTAGCTGCTGTGTGGGCTGGTGGGACCTTGCCGTTCCATTCCTACCAAGAGTTCACTCAATTAATACGCACTGTGTTTCATCATGCCCCCGACGGAAACGATCCAGGAGAACAACTTATGGACATTAAGCAAGGCAACAAAACCGCAGCTGCTTACTCCCTAAAGTTCCGGACTGTGGCTGCTCAGACCTCCTGGTCACCAGACAGTTTAAAGACTGTGTATCGCCGGGGCCTCTCCATGGAACTTCAACGTGAAATCGCCTGTCGTGACAAAGGCATGGACCTTGACCAGCTTATCGCCCTCACTATTCGCCTGGACAGCCTTCTGCAAACTCGTGGATCCAGAACGCCGAGAACTGAACTGACTTGTGCGTTTCCCCGCCACAATCAAAGCTCTCCTGGTGCGCCCATGCAGCTGGGTTCCACAGGTCTGACACCAGAAGAGAGAGGGAGACGGATGCGGGAGCATCTTTGCCTTTACTGCGGTACCCCTGGTCATCTCCGTGCATCTTGCCCCGACCGTCCTCACAGATGGTCGGGTGGACCGGTGAATGATACGTTTCTTACATTTGAAATACCAATCACTCTCATGGTAGATAACAGATGCATCAATACCAGAGCCATAATAGATTCAGGGGCTGCTGGGAATTTTGTAGATTTGGCTTTTGCCCGTGCTAATGCCATCCCTCTGCTTCCCTGCGAGTCGCGGGTGGCAGTTTCTGCCCTAGATGGTCACCCACTGGGTTCTGGACGGATCAACTTCCTTACACCGGACGTTCGACTCAACATCCAGGACTCTCATCAGGAAATCATCCGCCTGTTTGCCATCGACTCTCCTAGTTGTGCAGTCATCTTGGGATTACCTTGGCTTGAGACCCACGACCCCACCATTTTCTGGTCGACTAGAGAACTCTTCTTCAAGTCGAAATCATGTCAAGAGCATCACCAGGTTCCACGTAGCATGACACCCAAGTGCCATCATATTGCCGCCACAGAAATGACCATATGTGATTCTGACACAATGATAGACTCTCTGCCTCCACAGTACAGGGATCTCGAAGAGGTGTTCAGCAAACGGAAGGCGACACAGCTTCCACCCCACCGTTCTTATGATTGTGCCATTGATCTGCTGCCTGGGGCCTTGCCCCCGTGAGGCAGTGTTTCCCCTGTCTCAACCAGAGTCTGAGGCTATGCAAGCCTATATTAAAGAAGAGCTCCAAAAAGGTTTCATCCGGCCATCGACTTCACCTGCCTCTGCAGGATTCTTTTTTGTCAAGAAAAAAGATGGTGGTCTTCGACCCTGCATAGACTACCGAAGCCTTAATGAAATCACAGTGAAGTACCGTTACCCGTTACCCCTGGTTCCATCAGCCCTTGAGCAGTTGAGAAAGCAAGCAAGCAAGCAAGCAAGCAAGTTTATTTATAAAGCACAAT
>NW_023417252.1:19215-20101 GCF_002922805.2 Oryzias melastigma | reverse complement strand
TCCACAGATTATGATTTCTTTTGCAAACCGAAACAACATAACAAAGAAATGTTTTTTTTTTGTCTGATCTCCACCCTCTCCTGATCTCTGTGGAGGAGTGCACAGCTGTCTGCACTTAGTTGATTTAGCTTGCTCTTTATTTAAGCTGAGGTCCTCCTGCATTCAGTGTTGGTTCGTTTTGTATGCTCTTCCTGTAGTTTTTCTCAGCTCTCTGCTTAAATAGTTTTGCACCTCTTCCTTTGAGGTTGTTTTTTGTTATTAAATCATAAGATTCTTGAATTGTTTCCGAGCCTCCTTCCCTGCATCTGGGTCCCCTTCAACCAGGCCGTGACATTACGAACCAATCATGACGGACCCAGCAGGGCGCCAACAAGCATGTGATGTTCTGCTCCCCCCTTCCCAAGAAGATTTTTTTTGTCTGGAGAAATGGCTTCCCTGGGGCAAGAGATGCGCAACTGCATGAACGGCTATCTCATTTGGAGCAACCACCACCACCGCCACGGCAAACGAGACTGGGGCCTCCAGAACCTTTTGAAGGAAGCGCTGAGGATTGTCAGCCTTTCCTCACTTCATGCCAGCTCCAGTTTGATTTCAACTTGGGTGAGTTCCCGATTGAAGAAAGTAAAGTTGCCTATGCTCTGAGTTTTTTTGAAGGGGAGAGCCAAGCGATGGGGGCTTGCTGAGTGGAGCAGGCCAGCGGACCACTGCTGTTCCTTCAGAGCATTTTCAGCCAAGCTCCTGAGTGTCTTCAACCCTTCCACACCTCATCGCGATGCAGCTTCCCAATTGCTTCGGCTTTCTCAAGGCTCTCGAACTGTTCCAGATTTTGCAGTGGAGTTCTGCACCCTAGCTGCCAGCACAGTTTGGACTGATGAGGCACTCGTGG
>NW_023417252.1:2953-17916 GCF_002922805.2 Oryzias melastigma | reverse complement strand
TTATTTGTTTACAGCCCGTTTGTTTACAGTTTGAAAATCATGGACGGATGGAGGAGGATTTTATTGAGTCTCCTTCTGAATCTAGTTTGGAATTGTGCACAAAAAAACAGCTGCTCTTGCTCGCAGAGCATTATAGCGTTGACGTTGGTGACGCTAGAGCAAAGAGCGCATTTTGGTTCATTTGAAGGCGGGGTTGTCAGATTTGGGGGTTCTGAAGCTCGGTTCGACTCGTTCTCGTGGTGGTGAAGACTCGTTGGCTTCTGGATCGACTGCTGCTTTAACTTTTGAGCAGCAGAAAGAGCTGCTGTTGATCCAGTTGGAAATAGAACGTGAGAGGACCCGGGTTGAATGTCCTGTGCCCGTGGATCGCCAATCTGATGAACTTAGTGACTTGCGGTTGGTTCCAAAATTTGACGAGAAGGATCCAGAAACTTTTTTTGTGTTGTTTGAACGCTTGGCAGTGACTCGGGGTTGGACTGAGGGAACCTGTTTGTTGATTTTGCGGCCGTGGTGCAGCGGTAGGGCGGTCGACTCCTGATCAGAAGTGAGCAGGTTCGACTCTGCCTTGCCCGCCCATGTGTCGAAGTGTCCTTGGGCAAGACACTGAACCCCGAATTGCCTCTGGTGGGAGGTTGGCGCCAGTGTTCGGCAGCGGAGCCACCACCAGTGTATGAATGTGTGTGTGAATGGGTGAATGGGTCTGTGACTGTGAAGCGCTTTGGGCCCTCGAAGGAGGGTAGAAAGCGCTATACAAGTATACGCCATTTACCATTTACCATTTTGCAGTGTGTTTTGACAGGGAAAGCACAGCAGTCCTTCTCAGCATTGGTTGGTGCTGAGGGTACTAGCTATTCTACTGTAAAATCAGCGATCATGAAAGCTTATGAGTTGGTTCCAGAAGCTTACAGACAACGGTTTCCAGGCTGTAGGCGGGGTGATCAGACTCATCTAGAGTTTATGCGGGACCTGGTCAGGCATTTTGATTCTTGGTGTCTTTCTGTTGGTGTTTACACCTTTGAGGGTCTGAGAGAACTGATGCTCTTAGAACAATTCAAGGCTTCTGTCCCTGCTTGTGTTTCCACTTATGTTGGTGATCGTGGAGTTAAGTCAGTGGCTGAAGCTGCTGCTCTGGCGGACGATTATCATTTGACACACTCTTCAACAGCCAGATCTGGCCCAGGCCGTGGCTCCTCGGACCGGTCACCTAACATGGGTCGTCGAGGTAGGCGGGAACATGATGTCTGTAATTATTGTCACCAGTACGGGCACTGGAAAAATGAGTGTTTCCTCTTAAAATCTCGACTGGAGAAGGCGCCTGGTGCTCCTCAGTCAGCCTTGTGTGCCTCGTCGGTTTTGCAGGTTCAATCAGCAACTGCAGGGGGGGTCAAGTCTGAGACTCAGTCTTATTTGCCGTTCATCACTAAGGGTTTAGTATCAGTGGTTGGTGGTGGGGATCTGGTACGCGTTAAAATTTTGTGTGACACTGGAGCTTTGGACTCCTTTATTATATCCTCCACATTGCCATTCTATGAAACCTTTGCTGGTTCCAACATTCCTGTGGTGGGACTGAGTCTGGATGTTTTACATGTGCCTCAGCATAGGTTTATGCTCTCCTGTGGTTTTTTCCAGGGGGTGGTGTCCATGGGGGTGCGACCAGCTTTGCCGGTTGATGGTGTCCACATCATCTTAGGAAATGACATCGCTGGTAGTAAAGTCTGGGCTGATCTTTCCCCTATAGGTAGTGTGACATGTGCTTCCTCAATGGGCTGTCAGTTGGATGCCAGTGACAACATGGTGATGGAGCGGAGGCCGGATGACTTTCAGGAGCTGGTTTGTTCCACTGGGGGCGGCTCTAACGAACCTACTGAGAAGTGTGAAGTATTGGAACCAGGTCCCCTGTGCAATATTAATTTTTCATTTGACCCTCTTTTCCATTTTGTTTGCCTGTTACTGTCTGGGGCCAGTCCCTGTTTGGCCGTGTTGTGTTGTACTTTGTCTTGTTTTCTTTCTGTTTTTAGGGTTTTGTGGGAGATCCAGTCCCATTGGTGTTCTGTATTGCGGTCAGAATGCCTGCATGGATCATGGCACACCTGAGTGCTGACTGGAAATGGGCCCTGACATGGATGGTATTGGTAGCTCAGCTGTCCCCGGTACATGTTCACACCCCCCTGCGGGTCTGTGGTTGTCCTGCTGCCTTCTCTCAGATGGTGGGGGCCTGGAAGGGCAGGAGTTGCATTGTTCTGCATCCTGGGAGGGACGTTTTCTGCGCTTTGGCCCGGGCCAAGTGTCCTATGCCCATCTCCATTTGGTAATTTTTCTTTTTGCCTCTTGGGGCCTCTTCTTCCCACACCCAAGAGTTGGAAGGCACAGGAACACAGAGAGTGCAGGCCCCAGCTCAGCCAGAACAGCAAAGTTATACTGGACCTTAAACATCCTTTGGTGGATACATTTAAGAGGGCCTGGGAAGAAGATGTAAGCTTCCCTATATTGGATGATACATGGGTTTCTGCTCTTAAACTGGGAAACTCATCCTCATTTTGTGCTTGACATCAGCTAATCCAGCTTAAGGTGGTACACAGAGTCCATATTTCCAGAGTTAGGCTAACTAATATGTACCCCAAAGTTAGCCCACTATGTGTTAGATGCAATCTTACTCACTCTTCTTGTTCTTTTCATGTCCTCATTTGAATCTATATTGGATGGCAATTTTTGACACAATGTCTCAGGTGTTTAATACCAAATTGAAACCAAACCCATTAACAGCACTTTTTGGGTTTATGGAGGACGAAGGTATTTTAAGTACAGCCAAAACATACTGTATTGCCTTTGTCTTACTCCTGGCACGACGTGCTATCGTGCTTAAATGGAAAGACACCTCTCCTCTATCTCATTCGCAGTGGTTACAGAATATCAGGCCTTGCTTAAAGTTGGAGAAAATCAGATGCTCACTTAAAAAATATATTTGAAGACTAGTAGGGTCCCTTTTTTAAGAACATTTGGAGCTATTTATTAAAGTAAACTTGTAGCAGCTTAGCTATATGTGATAGCATGTGGTGCAGTTCCCTGTATGATGAAGTGATGACATGGCTATGGCAGTGACAGGGAAGAGGAGTATTGGTATGGGGTTGAATTCATTATTATTATTTTATTTGTTTTATTTTCACATCCCTACTAACTTTGTTTACTTCAGCTTTACAATATTATGAACACTTGTTTAAAGCAATTTGTCTTGCGGGACCTTGTAATGCATAAGGGTTGTTTTTTTGTTTTATATGCTTGTAAACAAAATAAAAATACCTTGGTTAAATACAAAAAAATACTTGACGGCCCTGCCACGCTAATCACATCCAGTGTGAATGCACCTTTAGACATATCTTTGCATTTTATTGAACATTGGTCTTGAATACATGTACATTCCATTTAAACACAGCTCTCTTCCACACTTCATATCTTTTTTGCATAATTTTTGTTTGAAATTACCTACTATCAGTCATCGTTCTGTTCTTTTTATTTTTTGGCTGATTTATTATGTAACTTGAAAGTGTCACCATCTGCAAATCTATTTAATGCTTTAGTGTTAAATCTAAAATTCTTTAGGTATTACATTGAACAAATTATTTGAGCAATTTAAGCGCACACCGTCAGTAATCAAGGCAATAACATTGTTGTAGTCAATACACATTTTCTTTATTTTTTTTAGTTTATTTGACAGGGATCGTGTACAGTAGCATTAATCAAAGAAAAGATGGTCTGTACCAAACTATAACTATAAAAGCTCATTCCATCTGCAGTCTGAAAGACATATAAATGCAAAAATTAACAATTAGCATAAGACATTTTCCTTGAAGTTAGACCTACATATGAACTCTTTCCCCATTTTCCTAGACTGTGAACGTCAGGATTGTGTCTCCTTTTATTTCAGCTCTTGCCAAGCAAGGGATTTTCTCCAAAACTCTGTCCTCAAAGTTGGATCCTTGCTGGATCCCCAGCGCTTCTGCAAGGACCGCAGACTTCACGGACAAAACCTTAAATTGCCCGTCTATAGCAACATCCAGCTTTGTCCGCAGCTTCCCTGTTTCTTTAATGCCGATGATTTCTATTTGGTCTTTCTGGAGGGCAGCGCTTTGTAACTGGAACAAAGCAGAGATTTCATTCAGTAACGTGGACAGAAAACAGTTTTCTCCTGGAAGAAAGTAAGTTTGGAGCCTCAAACAATAAAAAACAAAAATCTTTCTTTCTAAGGAAAACAAACTTTAGCTTGTGGTTCCAAGTCATTAACGAATAAGAACTCAAAAAAACAAAAACAAAAAAAAAACATAAGTACCTCTGTCACAGTTCCTTCTACACTGACTCTCTTCTTCTCATCCAAACGTTTGATCTCCTCGCTGCAGACAGCTGAATCCTGTCCGTAAATCAGCATCCGAGCCTTCAGCTCCAGCTCTTTGGGAACATCAAGTTTATCCTTGCAAAACTTTGAAGTGCTGCTATTCATGGTGAATTTTATCATGTTTTCCTTCACAATCACATTTCTGAAGTTGTAGCATTCCCCCTCTTCAAAAAAAGAATATTTATCCATTCTGTACACCATCACTTTGATGCAGGCGCTGTCATCAGCGATTCCCAGGTAGAAGAAGAACCTCTTTTGCTTGTCCTTGGTTTCATATGTATGTAGGTCAGATTTCTTCACAACTTTTCCTACAACGGTTTTCTGACTGAGATCGACACCATTCTGTAGCTCTGCGATCGGTTTCCTCTGTGCACAAACCCAGATTTAAGATGCATTAAGAGCAAAGGAAAAAGTCAGAAAAAGAAGGAAAATGTTGAATTGAAGAATTTGTTTTACCCAGGAGGACGATGGTTGCACCTGGAAAAAAGGAATTACAAATTTATTTAGCTTCTTTCACTAAATGTATGTAGCAGCAGTCTGTGCAGCTGCAGTCAATCTTCTAATCTCCTTAACTACCTGGGAAGGGTATAAAAATGGTTTGGCTCACCCCATGGGCATCTGATGCACAGTGCCCAGCCCTGCCTACTTCCTGGTTGTTATCTTTCTGACTAAGATTAGCACTGCTGTTTCCCTTGGAAAGACTGGTGATTTGGTTTTTATTTTAGTTTTTTATATTCAGTCACCAAACCAAGGGCGGAGTGGGTAATCGGGAGGATTCCCCATGGGCCGCTTCATTCATGAGCTGGTCAGTGGCCATCATGAAAAAAGTATTCACAGTCGAACATGATTGAATCTTTGTTACAGTGTTCGTCCGTCCCTTTAAGAGACGACACCGTCAGTTTTGGAGCTACAATTTAACATAAACACCCCTTTTAAATTCTCACAGTTGGTTGAGTCCACCAGAGTGCGCTTTACCAAAATGTCTGGGCCGGACCATTGACGTGAATAACGCCCTATTTAGATCAGGGGTCTCAAACTCGCGGCCCCCGGGATGATGATTTGCGGCCCGCGTCTTTATATGAAAGATTACTGTTAGTGCAGCCCACAAGATTGATATGAATGACAGTTGTTGTGTGCAGAGCTGAATGAACCAATCACAGTGAGGTATATGGCTCTGGAGGGCGGGACATCGGCGAGCTGTCCAGTGCCTCTATCATTATGCGTGTTTGAGATCCCCAGGCGCTGCGCAGATCGCCTGGATTGCGGTGCATGTTGGTTAGTTTCTTGCACTCACGTCAAATGTGCGCCGTCACCAAGTATCGTGAGAAAGGGGCGGGTTCAAGGCGCCTTCCTAAGCCAGCGCAGCCAGAAAATAGGTACTGCACTGGCTGCATGCCGCCTTAATGACTACAAAACAATGCATTGTGGGAAATGGTGTCCACACAGTTCTTGTAGTTTGGTGTAAAATAACTGACGCTAAATGAAGGACATCTGTGTATTTTTTTACTTTTTCTGGAAGGTAGTGAATCACTGATGAAAAAATAAACAAGATTTCAAATAATCTGTGGCTATATTTGTTATTGTTTCCTCTAAAACTTAACGTTAATTTTATTTTATTTATTTATTTGGGACAGTTTACATGCAATGAATCCCGCGGCTATTTTATCAACAGCTTTACTCTAAAATATGTTAAAAAATAATATAAAAGACACAACAGCACAAATTATACTAGGAGGAGTGGTATATTAAAATTCAGACGAATGGTAAGGACAACCCCCAACTCCTTGATCTCGTACAGTCTCGTCGTTCACCTTCATCTCAGGCGCCTTTCTCCGCCCCCCCCCCAGCAGCAGCTTAGTCTCGGCGACGATCCAGGTGAGGCGCTGGGGATCTCAAACACACCTATTCATTCCTTCCTCCAGTCAGTTGGGCGGAGGAGGAGCCATGAAGCACCGAACGCCATAAGCGTGATAAATTCTCGTGCCCCATGCAGGGACTTTGCTCCTCGCAGCTTGTCAAAAAATGTGTTTCTGTGGCCGCGCCGCGTGTAGGAGGAGCTACCAGCTCCGTCTGTGGATGTCTCTCTCAGAATGAATACACATATGATGTCGAGGAATACGTTTTTTGACGTGCTGACTGTTCCTATTAAACCAGAACTCCACAAGCTCCGAGCCGCAGACCTGTAGCCCGCCCTCTTTCACCGCACGGTGATCCGCTGCTCCCGCCTGTCAGACATGTGATCCTGAGCTTGGCTCGCACCTGCGCGCGTGTCTATGAATCTTAAGGTTCACACAACGGCTGTGTCTGTGCGCATTCCAGTCCATGTAAACGCAATAGAAGTCTGATATTCTGCTACACGTGTCCATGAAACCCTCATGGAAAGTAGCCCAGGAATGCGCGCTGATGCAGCCGGCGCGCGCGAGCACCCTACACCTCCAATGAATGGAAATACACAGATCAGATTTAATTACTGTGAGGAGTTCAACAAAAATCTACAAAAAAGGAAATCCTTCAAAGATTTTCACGTTACCGGGGCTTCTCTCTCTCTGGAGGAGGATCTGAAACTGAAACTGAATAAAAATAAAGAGTTTTCTCTAGTCAGTCAGTCAATATGTGGTTTCTTCAGTTGTCTGTATCTGCTTTATGGTCATTATTATTTTTTTATTTATTTATTCCTAATTAATTTGTTTTTTTTAATTAATTTTTTAATGTACATGGTAAAAAGAAAACGACAACAGAAAATTCTATATAAATTATAAATAAATACATTACACCTCAATTATCTAGTCCGAAATGGAGTAGGAAGAAGTTTAAAAAACTTTTTTTAATCCTTCCCTAATATATCTTAAATTTAATCTTCAATATAAACTATTTCAGAAATGGACATTAACTACCCTTTTTTTTATATATAAATCAACACACACAAAGATCTATATACATCGTTCATTATTTATTCATTATTTTGTGTTAAAAATAAAGATATATGAGAACACTGTAATGTTTTATCAGAGCTTTTCTTGTGGAAATCCTGATGCGGCCCAGCCTCACCTAGACTCTGCCTCCAGCGGCTCCCGGCTGAATTAAGCTTGAGAACCCTGATTTAGACGGTCTATGGGCTGGACAGAGAAGCTGCCCTGGGCCAGACGGATGATGAGCGAGTAAAGAAATGTGTATGAAGCAATACTGGTTATGGGAATGAACGGAATGGCAATTCAAAGGAGCCGCTAGCTCAGCGCTCATGGTGAAAAAAAAAAGTCTGCGTCACTGATGGTCAAGAAGGCCCACCAGCGCCTGTACCTACTCAGAAAGCTGCAGCGGGCTGGACTTGGAGGCTCAGCCCTGATGAGCTTCTACCATGCTGCTGTGGAGAGCGTCCTCTGCACCTGCATCACCGTGTGGCACGGCAGCTGCACCATCGCTGAGAGGAAAGCTCTGCAGCGTGTGGTAAAAACCGCCCAGAGAACTGTGGGGGGAGAGCTGCCAACCACCACAGACCTCTACATCATAGGATGCAGGAAAAGGGGTCTTAACATAATCAAAGACCCCACCCACCCGGCACATGGTCTGTTCCAACCACTCCCATCAGGCAGGAGGCTGAGGAGCATTAGATCCAGAACCACCAGGCTCCGAAACAGCTTCTTCCCTGAAGCTGTCAGGCTGCTGAACTCTGTGTGACTGTTGTGTTCTATATGTTTACTTTATTTTTTCATTTGTTTGTTTATATTTTTCCCAGGACCTGAGTTCCAATCTCTGCCAGTGACATTAATTTATCCACTGGTCTGACATTATAAATCATTTGAATGCTTTGAACAATAACAAACTGTCTGACATAAAATGTAAAATTAATTAAAGTGAATTTGAACGATCTGATTTTTTTATTTCCATATTTTTTGCTCTTTGAAGTGAGACCATTAGATTTACTCTTCATTTAGGTTCATAACTAGAGCTTTGTTTATTAGTTTATTTGTTCAGTACCTTAAAATGTATGTAAATATTGCAAAAACATGTTAGTATTTATTGATAATGTTATTTTAATGTTGGAAAGGGCGTGACATAATTGACATAATGTGTTTTATTATTCTAAAAAAAGATTGGGAAGAAAATGAAAATATAGATTGTGTTTAAAATAGTTATATGTCATAAATTACCAAAGTAATATATTGATTATCGCAATCGGATCGGGCCTTAAGAGTCCTAGTTAGGACTCCCTCTGGTTTCCCCGGACTCTGTTTTCCGGGGTTACATTGGTTGTTTGCTTTTTTTTGTTCCACTATACACCACTTTGGAACACTTAAAACAGAATAGCTAATGACAGCTGACATAAAAGTATAAGCGTCAATTAAAAGCTGATCCCAGAAATGACATTCATGAGCTTCACACCAAGTATGCTCCTCTGTGAAAACATCAGCTTTTTCTTAAACCTCAAACCTCTGCTGATGTTTTCATCTGTTTGCTTATGTGTGAAGAACTAGGAGCATTTTTGGAAAAATGTTGAAGCCCACACTTGCTCAGCAGGTTATCAGAGATAGGACTAGGAGACAAAGTGAAGTAGCAGTTTTTCTGCAGCTTGTGACGACTCGTGGGTGTGAGGTTCATTTTTTAAAAACATGCTCTTTGACTACACAAAGGAAAACTAAAAGGACATTTCCATCTCCAAAAAAATATGTTTGAAAACTAAATCACTAATAACATTTGATTTGCTGTGCGGATTCCTACTTCAATCAATCAATCAAGATACTTTATCAATCCCCTGGGGGGAAATTCATTCAAGAAAAAAATGAATTTACATTTTGATTTAAACATTAGGAGTCGTGTGATCACTTTGATTCCCCTCCCAACACTTAGTTTGGCTTTAAAGTCCAACTCCAACTATAATTTTTTTTTTATTGTAAACATGTTCCTGGTGGTCTTTTATGGTTATGCTGTTTTTAGCCTAAATCAAAAAGCCTCTGTCGTGTTTTAAGACATATTTTCTGCAGCGCAGCAGAAGTTCATCAGAAATTTGCCTCTGGGTTGTGGGTGAAACTGCTGGTAACAGCTGATATCCCAGCATTCCTTTGTCAACACTCTTTCCCGCTATCCACCTTATTCCTAGCCCCCATTAACCTTTGCGTGAATTATGGGTGATACTTCCGGTAGACGCCGGAACTCGCATACATTTACATTACAACTGTGGAGCCGACAGCGCAATTCTTCTTGTTTTGGATCTATAACTACATATAAATGTGGAAAAACCAGCTGTCATGTCTTAAAAGAGGCGACGTAACAACTCCGGTGCTAAAATTGAGGGATTGGAGGATGACCTTAAAAAACATAACATTTAGTAGCATTTTTAGCTACTTTCTCAATTCAGCTGCGGCAGGTGGCGAAGCTATGAACAATCTTAAAAGTTCACATCTTAATTCTTTATTTATGTCTATTTCTGCCAGAGTTATCACACAGTGCTGATCAATTGTAACGTTATCTCTTCACATGCTTGTGTTTACATGCTGGATGAGGGATACATCGCGCGGTGAAGCTTTTGTCCGTTTCATGTTTTGACAAAGTCAGCTGCGGTTTAAACAGGTAATTTTTGAACAGCTGATACCAGGAGATGCAGCGATTACACACAAAATATATTTTCTGCTCTTGTGACTCTGCTGTCAGCAGCGCGGTTAAGCTAGTTTCATATTCGACAATCGTCACACATTCAGTAATGAATGGCAATATTTCTCAATCGCCTTTGCTAAAAAACACCAACAATGTTTTTCCTGAGAGATAATAAAACAATCAACATTCCACATCACTTTCAGCAGCAGCTCGGGCAAAGCGCTCCGGCTCCGCCCACATTGCAGCGGCTTTTGCGGTGGTCTGCTCGTTACGGGGATCGTGAATAATGAAAACGAGTCATGTGAAACATTGTTTTATTATCTGTCAGTAAAACATTTCTGGTGCTTTTTAGCAAAGGTGTTTGAGAAATATTGCAGTTCATTACTGAATGTGTGACGGATGTCGAATATGAAACTAACTTAACCGCTGCTGTCAGGTCTCTGCAGTACCCGGCGTCTCTTCTTCTCTGGTGTTCTGGAGTAACCCAACCATAATGTTGGTTACGGATTTTCCTCCGTGTGTACTTTATCCACAAAATGAAAGATTTAAAATGTTCATCCACATCCTTCTGACTTCATCCTCGCCCGGTAGACGGTAAAATCTGTACCGAGGAGGGCAGCTGCACTCCCTCTTCGTCAGCGGTCAATGTCCAACAGAACGCTCCACAAATTTAATTTAGTTTGGTCCTTAGTACAACCACGAACTGGAAAACATGCACCTGAACTGCGCAAAGACATTTTTGAAAACTTTGAGGGATTAAGTAAAACACTCTTTTAAAGTTTGTAAGCACCGCTAAAGCTAACAAAATCGCCAACTTTCAGTGGAAACAAATAGCGCCGTGTAACTTCCGGTTGCTATGCCGGAAGTTGCACCCATAATCCCTTTTACATGAGAGGCCCCAGGAATAAGGTGGGTAGTATGCTTCTCACAACAGTAATCAAACGTTAATATAGCAAAAACATTGAAAACAGCAATAGTAGAACTGATAGTACAATGAAGTACTATCAGAGCTATCCACCGATACAGCTCTGATTATGATTCTGTCAGCGTGCATTTATGCGCTCACGTTCAATGAAAAGTCAATGCAAACACCAGAATTCCTGGTCTCCGTGTATGGAGCACACATGAGCTACGCAAGTTTTTAAGTCTACGCACAAATCAGGCACGCCACGCACTGAGCGCGCGCTTAATCTTCAACCGGGTTCAACATTTGCACGCACAATTGCAGCAGCGCAGAGCTGTGACCAATCAGAAACCCAGATTTGGGAGTGGTAAGTAGGGAGCATCCGTGTTAACGCACAAAAGTGCCAAACATGATCACAAAAGAGAAATGAATCATTGGTTGGATTAATATGACACCCAAACAGAAATTAATTGAACAGAGTCATGAAAACAAAAAAGCCTGAAGCAACACTTGACCGACCGACCTATCTATCTAGCTTGTTGCAGTGCTATTGTACGATATTTGCGATAAATAAATACCTAAATCTCTAAACTTCAATCCTCTCTCTGCTGCAGCAACACAAAATAGCATAGTATTACACCAGTTAGAAGTGTCACTATCATTAAATTATTTTATTTTAATGCTTAGACATGTTTGCAGGCACCTGAGGAAAAACATTGAATTAATTAGTGTATTTTAACTGGAAAGCAAGATTCTCAACACTGGTTACAACCTGAACTTTTTCAAGCATCCAGTTTTCTTCTGTTCCTGATCCAACACAGTTTGCATAAAGAAATACTCAGAAATGCAATTTTAATCTTAAATTATTGTACAAATGTCCTAAATGCTACAAGAATTTAAAAACACAATTTTCATTAAAAGATCACTAGTAACTTTTTTACAATAGAAAAAAATATGGTTGGAGTGGGACAGATTCTAAGCATGAATGAGTAAGTTCAGACCCTTAAAGATTCACAGATACATTTTAAACTAATTCAGAAAAAAATGTCTTTTTTTCTGACCTATGAGAAATCTGAAAGTGAAATCCAGAAGTCCTACCTTAACAAGCTCGGGGTTCTTCAAATCACCTTTAATGGAAAAAAGAAGTCGGTGAGTTTCTCCAGTGTATACCTAAAGCCCGGTTTATACTTCACAGCAGTTAATCATTGCATCAATATCTACAATCACAAGGTCAAGTTTATACTTATGTTGGCTGGATTTGCTTGCGACTGTCTGCGATAAACTCCTCAGTGGTGTTTGCAGTTTTCAAGTGATGGAGTTTTCTATGTAGTTGTCTCTCCATGTCTTTGTACTCCTGCATGGAAGTTTATAGAATTTCCTAACTTCTTCAATTAGGTTTCCATCATTAGCAGTTGTGAGAAGACATTTTTCTGGGCAGAGGTTGCTATGTCCTCATTGTGGTGTGTGGTGTACAAGAGTGACATGTGGTGAGGTTCATGGCTGGTGAGGCACTGACAGTCAGATTTACAGACATATGAATCCTAGTAGCTCATTATTCACTATTTGATTGGCAACAGCTTAAGTGTGATGTTTAAAAAGTAATTTCAGCATTTTTCTTTCATGTAGCATAGAGGAAAGAAATAACCAAGATTGTTATTATTGATTTACTTTTACTTATAAATGAAGTCAATGTGCTGCTTATGAGGAAACACATGAATAACCTGTCCATTTTCTTCAGTTTTAAAAATCTCTCACTCTCACTGGAGATCTCTGCCAGTGACAAGTCTAAATAAATTTCTGAGTATAGACACCTAATCCTCCATTTAGAAATTGATGTTAAACAATATTAAAGAGCAGAGGTAGGTACTTGGACTCGAGTCATGAATTTGACGACTTTAGACTCAACTTGGCCTTTCCTACCTCTGACTTGTGACTTGACTCGGACTTTGATATACATAACTTGTGACTTGACTCGCACTTCAGCCCTCTGACTCGGAAAGACTTGCTATTTTCCCCCAAATCCACGGATTATAAAGTATATCGAGAAAAAGTCGTGCGCCGCGGTCTCTGTCTGTGTATGTGTACATCCGTCTGTGGTGTCGGCCCAACATCCAATCAAATTAGGGAAACGTTTGATTGATGTGACAGTTCAATGAAATCAAATTGCAGAAAAACATAGTCCCCGCCTCCCCTTTAAAAGCGCGAGTTCCTGTTTGCGGGTGTTTTTATTTCTGGTATAAAAGTTTAGAGATCGTCAACAACAAACAGTTTGCAGTTTGCAGAGCATGTGGATTAAAGGATTACTCACAGAGATTCAACAACCAACTTCATCTGACTGTAGGAGCAGCAACATCAAGTAAGTTCTGAGTGAAAGCTGACGCTAGCTTAGCGGCTAACCGCTAGCTGCAGTTAAATGAATGGGACTGTAAACTCTGTTAGCACTGTGACACCGTGCAGCTCAGTATCACAGGTGATCACAGGTGATTTTGACATTTCCACCACTCAGATCTTTACCTGGGATCTGGAGGGGGGGGGCGTGAGCGATCATAGCGGGACAGCAGGGCTGCTGTGGAGCGGGCTCGGTTGTTTTCTGATAGAAATCCAGCAAACGTATTATAGAATTCACGGAGATGCTGCATGAGGGTATTTTCTTTCCCTTTTTTTTCGGTTTACCACTGTTGCTGCCTTAATGCTTTGTGGTGTGTTTCAGAGAAAAAAGCATCATCTTTCTCTGGGGGTCACATTCCCTCTTGAATATTTGCTGTTCCTTCCTTTTTCATTGACAAAATAAAGACATGCAAACTGAAAACTCTTAAAGCAGTAAATGTATATATTTTAGTGTTTCACCTGCTATCATTAGATGTGTACTTCTGATGAAAAAAGATTTGTCCACCATAAATACAAGTTATTTGATTCTAATGAATTTAATCATGAATATACTCATAATCTCTGTATTCAGAGTATTTCCTGTTCAAGTACAGTGTGAACAAAGTCATACTTTGTGCATAACTTTGCAATATATATTTATACATAAAATTTAATTTAAAGTCACTTTATAAATATATGTACCAATATATATATATTTATACACACCACATTTAGTTTTACATTTAGCATTTTTGTTTTGAATCCTACTTTTCTGTCTTGAATACAGAATTTAACTTAACTCCTGTTAACTTAATGTGAGATATTTTGACAGTAAGTTGACAGAAGTTTTGTACTAAATACAAAAAAAATTGTATCTAGCAACAAGCAATTTCACAACAGAAATGTTAAACATAAACCTAGATGTACTATTCATATATATAGTCATTATTCGGAAAAAGCTCATCATGAAATAAATACGTCGTTCTGAAAAACAGCATTGTGAAATAAAAAGGACACTTTGGAAAACAGTAATTTTGAAATAAAAGTTTCTGCAAAAAAAACCCACATGATTATAATAATATCCAACATGAAAAAAAATTATTATGATATATATTTTTATTATGAAATTTTTTTAACATAAAAATTATGTTTTAAAGTAAAAATGAATTGTATTTCATAATAAAATGGTCCATTTAAATTTTAATGAAATGTATTTCATAATAAAATGGTCAATTATTTATTGAAAAGACTTTTATTGGAGTGTTGCTTGATTAAATAATGTTGTATTTATTTATTTAATTAAGAACAGTTTGGGCTTCCATACTCCCCTTCACTGGTGTGTAATTACACAACAATTTTCTATCTTTTCAAAAATAGAGAGTTGCAGACTGACCTGGTTCTTTGTTTTTGCCTGAAGAATCCGACACCACCTGGTTCTTCTTGGAGCCTGTCAAAGAAACAGTGATGATGAGAAAGTCCTCACAGTCTCTGTTTGTTATCAGTCAAAGTGAAGAAGCAGAAACTTGATGAAGGCTTTGGATTTAAATTCACCAACCAGCTGCAGATTTCTGCTGCAGCATCCTCCCTCCTGTCTTGGGGTCATCCTCCAGTTTCCTCTTCTTCCCTGTAGAATTCATCACATGTGAAACCTGTCACTTACACAAATACAGACAACAAGTAAACTTTTCATTTTTGTAGCTAAAGATCAAAATTTCA
>NW_023417252.1:0-2265 GCF_002922805.2 Oryzias melastigma | reverse complement strand
GGCACAATGAGACCCTGGCTTGGGCCCCCTCGTGGCTACATTTTTGACTTACTACCACTAATTCTATTATTTGTAGCCACAGTCACATTCTCTGGGCTCACCAGCGCCCTCTTGTATGTATTGCGTGCCTCATCTAGTGTATTTCAAATGCACATTTTTTGCTGAAAAAAAGACCAAATGAATCACAAACTGGCATCACTGTAATCAGACAGATGGTGAGAAATAAGCAAATGAGGTAATTAAAAAAATAAAACTCCTTCATGATGATAAAAGACCGAATTAGTGAAGCGCATGCGTCAGTTGCAGCTCCAGTCGGGGTAGGCATGGGCTGCTGGTGCCTCACCTGTCGCTCTCTCGTGTATTTGAACAGGAAACTTGTATATATATGCTACTTTATTTATTTATTTATTTTTTAACCAAAAATGACATTAAAAACACACGGGAAAAAAACTAATCATAGAATAGACATCAAAAATGTATATTTTATTTTCAATAAAAAAGTAAATTCATATTATTACATTTATTACTTTTTAAGTTATATTTTACAGGTGAGTATGTGCCTCACTCTTCTCCCCTGACTGCACTTCACTGGTGTGTAATAACACAACAATTTCCTATCTTTTCAGAAACAGACACTTGCAGACTGACCTGGTTCTTTGTTTTTGCCTGAAGAATCCGCCACCACTGGGTTCTTCTCTGAGCCTGTCAAAGAAACGATCATGATGAGAAAGTCCTCAGAGAGTTATCTTTTGTTTACAGCCATAGTGAAGAAGCAGAAACTTTAAGCTTTGGATTTAGATTCACCTACCAGCTGCAGAGTTCTGCTGCAGCATCGTCTCTCCTGCCTCGAGGTCATCCTCCAGTTTCCTCTTCTTCCCTGCAGAATTCATCACATGTGAAACCTGTCACTTACACAAATACAGAAAAGTAAACTTTTCATTTTTGTAGCCAACGATCAGAACTTCAAATCTCTCACAACTGAGCCTCCCCCTCCATGCCCTCCATTTTTACCCCTTATCCCCCATCTCTAGCATCCCACTCTCCTTTTTTTTCTATTCGGTCCAAAAAGAAATGCATGTAAACAGAATTATTAAAGCTTTACCTCAAATACATAAGGGGCTTATACAAATAGTCCAAAGATCCATAAACTTCTATTGTAACAGTAAAATCTGTCCAACACAAGAGGCCTGCCTGCCTTTAGTTTGTTAAAAAAAATCTCCACAACCCTGAAATCACCACTGTGGTTCAACAGACACACCAAAACAACACTATTATGGTGTATCCCAGAGGTGGACAAACTATAGCCCGCGGGCCAGATCTAGCCTGCCTCCACGTTTGGTCCGGCCCACTGAATAATATCAGAGAGGCATGATTTTTTTTTCTTCAGTCTGACCACACTGATTAAGATCCACATAGAACGTGACTCTTTATTCCCCTTCCTGCAGTCTGTGCCTGTATCTGACTCCCCCAAAAATCTCTGTAACATAGAACAGAGTACAGTGTTCTCTTTCTTCACTGCAGTTCCCCTTTTGGAGTCTTGCTGATTCTTTTGAAGTGAATATGGTGCTGGTTTTTTTTTTTTTTTTTTTTTAAACAGCGCACCCTGTTCTGTGTCCTGATTAGCCCATTGTCTCTCCATATGTACAGCTCTGCATAAATCTTTGCTCGCAATCAGATCTTTGTTTCTGATTTGTTTCTAAACATGGAGAAAGTGTATTTTATTGCCTTAAACATCTTTAATTCCACTTCCCAGATTTCACTTATTGCAGATCATTTTAGAGCTTAACTGAAGGGAAACTGTAGTGGTTAAAAAAAAAAGAAGCCTAGTACATATATATCTGTCCATCTGCAGCAGAAGACAAAAGAATTTGAATATTTTTCATTACCACTAGGGCCGAATCTTCTATATAAAATATTTTCAAAATCAGTGAGAGGTGGGCTCGGGTGTGTCACTATCTCTGATTGGTAAAAACCAGGTGTCACCACAAGTGGGGACAGTTGTTAGCTTTGATTATTGTGAGGACAATAATAAGCCTTTTTTGTTGTTTGTTGGTAAACAGAGGAAAAGGGAAAAATCTTTTGCGAGGCTATCTGACTCTGTGTTGTTAATTAAGTAAATTAGACAAAATAAGTGAGGGGCTGGGGGGGTGCAATCCTTTTTTTGGGGGTGGGGTGGATCCTAAAATCATTGACTGAATATGAGATTTGGAATGAGTGGGTTGACGTAGCAGAAAATAACTTGCCTCTCACTCTGACAAAATGTGG
>NW_023417251.1:9248-18593 GCF_002922805.2 Oryzias melastigma | reverse complement strand
AAAACAATATATACTGTATGTCCTTCATCATGAGGAAAATCATGTTATAAAAAAAGACCCAAAACACATTTTTTTACTACACATTTAGCAAAGTTTTAAACCTGAATAGCTCAGTGAACCGTAATAAAGGAGTAGTCATCTAAATCTAGAAAAGTATTTAAGCTAAACTGTATTATTTTTTTGCTTATTGTCAACATTTTTGAGGCAAAAACGTATCTTCTAAGAACTTAGAATGTATAAAAACCTAATAGATATGTTGTTCTTTTGTCTTTTTCCTTTTGACAGAGAAGTTTCGAGAATTACTCCATGTCACAAAGAGGTCAAGTCTTCTCTAAAAAATTTTGAAAGAACCAACATTTCTAAAAAAAAAATAATCAGAATTTAAATTTTTAAGCCTATTATAAATAAAAAATATTATACGATGTTTAAACATTATGATAAAATGCTAAAAGTATGGTAGATTTTTTTAAACTAGCATAATCTGAAGCCACATATTAAAAAAATAAATAAAATTGTTCACTATTTTGAGAAAAACTGTTTTTTTGTCAACATATGAGTAATTTTTCTCTCTTCTGAAACATTTTGCACCATCACTCAATGTTTTTGTCAAACCGTCTGCAGCTTCAGGATCTTTGGCACAGAGAGAGTTCAGAGAAGTAGCTTTCTAGTTCTTCTGATGTCCATGAAGAGATGGTCTGACAAGTGCAGCTCAGAGCTGACGTACAAGTGAACGCTTACTCAGCGCTTTCTAAATCTGCTTGCCTTTGGACTGGATGAGCAAGAGCTGAAGAGGACTGCCTTAAGAGATCATAGCAGATATGCAGAGCTGCTTTGAAATGTGCATTAGGACAAAGGACAGCCTTTGAAACAGCATTTTAGATATTTCAGCCTCATTATGCTTTAGTTACAATGTTTTAGTCAAGAAACTGACAAAAAATAAACCAAGCTGCAAAAACTGTAAACAGGAGTCACCACATTTATTTGAGTGCAGCTGAATTTATTCAAACATATGTTGGATTATTAAAGCAGCATAACATATTTTCTTCCTCATCAGAGACTCGATGGTCTGCATGGTTACGACTGTTCGGCTTTTGCCGAGTCTGCAAGGCACTTGAAATCTAAAGAGCTCTTTTTTTTTCTTTGCCGTATCAGAGCAGAGATTTCAATCTGTTTAACACAAAATAGAAAAGCTGCACATGGAAATCTTTAGGTGGACTGCACTGCTCTCTCTTGGAGTTAAGGGTGAATTCTCGTTCAAAAGAAATCAAACCCATTTGACTGACAATGATTATTTGGATTATTATTATCTAAATATTTTTCCCATAATGATAACTCAGACTGGTTTGTAAAATGTTTTCATATTTCACATGCATTATTATGGATTTAGCACAGTGGTCTGCAACCTGAGTCTCCGGAGTAACATGCGTCTCCTTCATCCCTCCACTGTGGCTCTTTGGCTTTTAAACAAAATGCTACGAATTTAAATAATCAAAAAGTATGTAGTTATGGCTAATTTGTTTTAAGTTAGATAAGTTTTATCAATATTGTTAACTTTTTTTTTGGCAAAATGATGTTAAAGGGATCAAAATCCAATGTAAAAATTAGACTGTTTGCATTTACATGTATAGTTAAAACAAAAGAATTTCACAGCAATAATGTTATAATTTGTTAGTAAAAGAAGAAAGTGTATTAAAGTCATAATGACAAAGCTTGACTTTCAACTTGACTTCCAGACTTTTTAATTCAAAGTAAATCTACAGAACAAGCAGGAGGATCCTAGTTGACACAAGGGTATTTTATTTTGAAAGGATCTTTAATATTCTGCCATCAAAAGTACAAAAAAAAAGATAAAATGTTACATATTGAATGGTAAAGTACTATTATAATTTAATTATTATAAACATTTCAAAAGCTTCTTTGAATTAAAGAAGGACTTCATGTTCAGATGTGTATTTTTTAAACCCTGAAGGGGGATTCTGCCGCTCTCGCTGGGTTTTGTTTGCTAAGATATTCATTCAAATGGCTCTTGTAATGTTAAAGGTTTGTAGACCCCTGGTTTTTCACAAATATCTTCATTATTATTTGTTTGTTTATTTAATTTAAAACAAAAATTGTGTGTTTTGGCCTTTTATTTAAAGTTAGGTAATAAAAATGCATTTTATGTAAACATTTCATGTAAAAAAAAGTGTAATTTATTAAATACTTGTATAAATATGTGATTTGATTTTAAATATTTTTGAAATAACACTTCTTGTTGGTCAGAAATTCTTATATTTTAAAAACAGCATTTACTCCCAAAAGCATTTTTAAATAATCAGATTTGCACAATTTAAATAAAGAACTTAAGGAAGAATTTCTAAAGAAGGGATACATTAAGTAAACTGCTTATAACATTATAATCCTAATATTCTGTTATTAATATTGTTATTTTTTTAATTAATCTTAAAGTGTTTAATTGTTTTGAAATGCTCTTCATTTAGATTTTAAAAATATTTGAGTGAAAAAGTAGGATTATTTTACTTACTCATTTCTACCGCTAGATGGCGACATTGATCTTTTGGGTCCTGCTAATTCTTTTGTAACAGATTATGACCAAATAGTACTTTCATTTAGTCTGAAGTAGTTTTATCTGGTAAAACTTTAGCCAGTAATTATTATTATTATTATTATTATTATTATTTAAATAAAGTCCTTTATTTTTATGATACTATCATGAACTTGATCATTAAAAACGCTCAATAAATTTTTATGCTTCTCTCAAATCGTTCCTGAATGCAACAGAGGCGTAAAAAGACAGAAATAAATAAAGACAATGAAAAGAAACACTCCTTTCTAAATTTCTGCACCCGTGTCGAGTATTGTTTTTTCAGGCAGGAAACACTTCAGGCCAAATAATAACTTTCTGCTTCGCTCTCTGATGTTCTTATTGAGCATGAATCTGGACGAAAACACTGACCGAAAGTGACGTTTTGTGCAACCCAAGAATAGCGCCACTAAACTTATGTAACATCGAATGTCAGATTTTTTAAACTATCATCTTGCATCCTATAGATCGGATTGGTCCTTTTTTTTTTTTTTTATAAGACTCAATTTAAAAATCTATCAATCTTAAAAGTGAGAAGCCTCTCCAGACGAAACGAATATACAGCTCAGATGCTTTTAATGTTGAATCATTAAAACTTTGTGGATGTAGGTAATTATCACACTCAGCCTCACATCAACAATGTCCAGGTCCCAAATAAGACATAATGACATGAAGGATCCAAAAGTCTGGCTATGGAGGAACAGCTATAGACCAACAATTCACATTAGAGGCCAGAAAGCCAGCCATTATCTAACCGTTTCTCCTCCTCAGTGCCACTGGTAACAAAGCCTCAATGACACTGATGTATGTCACACATGCAGCAGAGAGGCCCAATCATGTGCTCTATTTTGCATGTGGGGCTCCTCCTGTCATGGTGATGTTCTCGTGTTGGCATCTTCTTTACTCTAATCCTTTCAGACTCTGATTACAGCAGTTTTACTCATCATCATTTATGTAATTTATGGTTTTAAATGTCTATTCTTTAACCCCTTGACACCTGGATTTATGTCCAGTTTTTGCTTTCATGTAGAAATAACGGTAATTTTGCATCCAAAATGTTTTTTTTATTTGTTTGGATTGTTTATTGTTATACAGTTAAAGATCACTGTCGTATTCAAGTGCTTTTAGATGCTGCACTATTAGCTGGATAGCATAGCTACATAGTAAATACAGAAGTTACTGATAGCAGTTACTCCATCGGTTTTATAATGTCAAACAAAGCTCCCCCTTTAGATGGGTTGGTATAAAAAGACTGCTCTTAGTGGTAGCAGCCTTCTCCTCTATCTGGTTCATTTCCTGAGAGTCACAAAGAGAAGATCCATTTACTACGACAGCTGCTGGGCCACTTTTGAAATGCTGCGCCAATCAGAGTAGAGCGAGGGGGAAAAAATCAAGTCACATCTGAAATGGTGCTTTCAGAGGTCCACATCAAAGAGGTTCCCTGTTGCATGAAATGGGAGAAATTGAAAAGGACATCCAGAGCAGTGGCTGTGGTCAGGTCACCGCCTGCAGCAGTCGTTCTTCAGTGGATCTAAAAGACGGGAGGTCAGAGCTCTTTTAATACACCAACGGGCCAAGTACAGTAAGACGGGGAGGGTCAGAGGGGACACTGATATTCAGGACAGAATTTTTGTCCCTGGGTAAAAAATTAATTAAATTAATTAAATCAAATATATTATAATACATTATATTTTAGTTTTTTCAATGTGAAATAATTTCTTTTTCACCTAAAATTGAGAACACTATAATCTGTAACATCAACCAAACATAGATTTAAATTACCATAAAGGGGCTACAGTGCATCTGTAGTGTGTTTTGGCAACAAGTATAAAGCTAAAATCTTATCTTACATTCTTGAAAAACAAAAGGAAGACAAATACAGCTAAGGCTGGCAGGTGAGCTGCTTACAGAGCAAAAAACAAACATTTATAAAGGACTAAAGTCATATAACTTAATATTTTTTTTAGTGTATTAACCTGCAAATCAATCAAAGACCATTTTCTTCAGAGATGAAGCTTTAACAGAATGTGCAAATGCTCAAAGTCTGACAGTATTGTATATAGGTAATGGAGCTTTGTGCTAACATCAACAAGAAAATACTTTTTTTGTGTATATTTTTGTGTTGAAGATCTATAAAAAGATGATAAACATAATTGTTGGTTATATTTCTGTAGTGCTTGTTTTCTCCCAGCCTCTAGAAATGACCTGTTTGGATTTAACATGTTCTCCCTCGAGGACGTGCTGAACCTGTGATGTCCAGAAATCTTGAACTGGGAGAAACCAATCCGGTCACAGGGGTGGGGATGAGGGGGAGGGCATGTGGCTGGCAGCTCAGGTGGTTGTCAAAGCCTTTTAGTTGCCCAAATTCATAGGTGTATTTGATGACCAGAGAGCAGTTTGAAGCTGAGTCTTCTTCTTAAAAGGGGAACCAAACAGTTTTATCCAACCAGTTAACATAGTCAAGACATTGACACGGTTTGAAATAATATAATATTCAGTGGAAATAATACGTTTTTCCTTCAAACTGCTTTCATCAATGAATCCTCCATTTGCAGCAGTTGCAGTATTGTAGAGGTTTGGCATTCTAGCTGTTAGTTTGTTGAAGTAATCTGGAGAAGCCCCTCCCACAAATTGGATTGACTGGATGGGCACTTCTATCATATACAGTCAAGTTGCTCCAGATCTGGTGACTGTATTGGACACTCCGTTACAGATAGAATACCAGCTGCCTGATTCTTCTCTAAATAGTTCTTGCACAGTCTGGAGGTGTGCTTTGGGTCAATGTTCTGTTGTACCATGAATTTGGCTCCAACAAAGCGTATCCACAGATTATCCCAACTCGTCACATTTTGATGCATTGTTAAGGACCCTTTGTGTCAAAAATTGACGTTTTCAATGTCTCCATCTCAGGTTTTGGATGAGGTACCGATTCTGGATGTCTTACTGGTTCTGGACGTGGTACCAGACGTGGACCAGGTTAGGGTACAGGCCATGTCCCGAGGTTCCGGATGTCCAAATGGTCGGGATGATCAAAATGTCAAAAGGTGAAACAAATCATCAAAGCGACCCCAGACCAACATGCTACCTCCACCTTGCTTGAAGAGGTGGTGTCAGACACTTTTCCAGCATCTTTTCAATCGTTCTGTATCTCACAAATGTTCTTCTGTGTGATCCAAACACCTCAAACCCTAATTTGCTCATCCATAGAACTCTTTTCCTATCTTCCTCTGTCGAATGTCTGTGTTCTTTAGCTCATGTTAATGTTATCTTGGGGGTTGTAAGGGGCTGTAATCTGGCGAGAGAGAATGTAGACAGATGGATGATGGGATATCAGATGAGGCTGTTTTCTTTTGTCATGCAAATGATCTCAATACCCAAAGGAAAGCTGCTGATATGTGAGGTTTATATGCTTGCAGGGGTCACAAAGGTGGAATAATTTCACCTAAAACTGTTGACAAATTCATGATATAAAGCATTTCAACACATTTACAAAACTTCCCCTGCTCACCTGGACTTCTGTGCATAGAGGGGTAGGTCCTACCTTTGGAGACGATTACAGGACCAGTAGCATTTAGGGAACGATGTTAGACGCAAGAAAAATGAACACATTTTTATAAAAATGACACCAAACAACAAGTAAAATATATGTTTTCTGCAGGTCTATTCTGAATTGGTTAATTGTTTTCTATCTAAGTTTCTGAAAACAATGTTTATTTACATGTTGATGAAGCTGTGATGGTTATGTTTCCAGGCAGACAAATCTCCTCATGACAAGCTACAACAGATATAAACGTGTTTGTTACTGCCCATGTTTTATCAACCTTCCAGGCACATTTCCTGCAAATAAAATCCTTTTATATTTACCCCACAAAACAATAAGATGCGGTGAGACTTCAAGCCAATTTTGAAAATTGTCTTTACTCTGTGGTGATTATGAAGAAGAGAGGAAGACGAAGAAACGATGACAATGGCCTGAAGTGCTGAGTTGCCTGGCAACAACTTTTCACTTTTATGTGAGCTGGCCTTCATCAGCGTGGCTGTGAAGGCATGTAGATGTACTCCAGGATAAAAGTTATTTTAGACTCTCTGGTGATAGTTGCAATGGTAAAAAGGAAAAGTTTGAAATATATTGTTTTTTTAATTTTATGGTTCTGTTAGAGCAATCTGCATGGAGATACCTAAATGTTTGGTCCATTTTGGCAGAATCATATTAAAAGTTTTGGTTTTAAAATGAAAATTCTTGAACTTTTAGACTTTATGAAGCATTTTTGTGTATTTTTTGGCTTGTGGCTTTATGGAAAAAAACTGTCCTATGTTAAATGCACATGAGAAGAATTTATCCTTGGATTTCAATGATCAAATATATATATATATATATATATATATATATATATATATATATAAAGGTGTTTATGCAAATACAGTCATTTCCAACATTTTGCTTAAACTTTTGAAGTTCCTTTTGACAGAGGCACGCACATAAATTGAATTTTTATTTATATTATCTGATCTGACATCCAGCCTCCTGTTTTATAAGTTAAAATGTTGTAAAGACTCTCTGAATAAACACTTTTGATTTGATGAAGATGTTCCTCAAAAGACTAGATGATACAAAAATGTGCTAAAATTAGCTAAAACCTGAGTTGTTGTGCAACTCTGTTATAAATACTTAACAAAATGGTGTCAAATTACTGTAAGTAATGAAACTATTTAAACAACACAACAGGAAGTCACACCTTAACTAGATGCATATTTAGCCTAAACTAGCAGTTTATGGTTTTATTTTTGACACTAGTGACACTAAATATTTTGAATGATTATTTCAAATACAATTCTAGGATACTTAGACAAAATTAATAGCAGATAGTTTGGACTTAATAAATCTTGTTAGAAGTAGAAGCAACACCATACTTGCTAAAAACTAAAAGTAGCACGTAGCTGGAAGGATTTTGTATTATTTTATACAAATTGCATCATCCTGGATACAGGGCTTATTATTTTTAGATCACTACTGGTTGTTTGGAAGCATGTGTAGTGCTAAAGTACACGAGCATCTTTAACCCTTTAACACCAGAGCTTTAGCTGTTCATACAGCTGATGCATTTCCAGTGGATTGTGAAGCAGAGAGAAAGTGATTTGTACTGTGATGTAACACTTTACATTCATATTGGTGCAAAGCAAATCTGACAACACTTCAGAATCAGCACCAGAATCAGCTAGTTAACAGTCATAGTGAAAAAGGTCAAAGGGTTCAGAGATGGTTATTTATTTTTAGCAAACATCTGTCTTTTTGAATACTTTATTTCAACAAACTCCTGGCTAAATAGTAATTTTTCAGCAGACTCCTGGCTACATATACATTTTTTTTTTGTTTTTTCAGCAGACTCCTGGCAGGTTAATAGTTTTTCAGCAGACTCCTGGAAGGTTAATAGTTTTTCAGCAGACTCCTGGCAGGTTAATAGTTTTTCAGCAGACTCCTGGAAGGTTAATAGTTTTTCAGCAGACTCCTGGCAGGCTAAAGTTTTTTCCAGCAAATTTCTTGCTATTTCAAGAACTCCCTGATTTAAAAGGCAGCTTTATTGTAAATCCAGAGTCTCGCTCAGTTTTGTAACCAGGACTGTCTTCTTGGATTTATCGCTACAGAACTCCCAAAGGCATTTTTCACCTGAATAGATACTGGTCATCTTAAAACAACTTAACCGTATTTCACTGCTAAGAATGACAATCCTCAGTTAATTTGATAAATTAAACATTTATTTATTTTATTAAAATGTATTTTTAATTTTATGCAGATTGGCTTGTTATTTAAATGTCAAATATATCAAGGACTTCCTGTAATCTGTTTAGTATCTGGTCTTCTTGTAGGACATCACCTTGCTGGGGCTTTTCTGAGAGTTTAGTAAGTTCACGCCCTCCACACCTCATTCGGTTGAACACTTCTAATAAACATTAGCTAATTACGGCGTTCATTATATTTCTGCTCTATTCCCTACAGCTGCATCCAATAACTCTGCTGCTGCTGATGTCTGTATTTTATAGTTTCTTTGCGACCGCCTTGAGGGTACTGATGGTTATGACTGAAGAAGGAGGTTAGTTTTATTTTTGGGATCAGCATCTGTTTGTGCAAACGTTTGGCCTCAATGGTTTTTTTTTCTTTTTTCTTTTGCACTTGACAATGACTCACTTCTCTCTTCTGAGTAGTATGAGATATTTTCTAGTTTTACTACATAGATGTTGCAAACTGCTGCTCCAAATCTTGTGTTTTGGTGAACACAACTTCCAAATAATCTCCCAGTTTATGCAGAAACGTGGATTATTCCTTGAGAAATCCCAGAATAAGCTCAAATGAGGGGAGTGGGGCAGAAGAAAAGAAGAGGGAGCCGTAGTCTAGGTGGATTTATTCTGCTCTTCACAGCATCATGCTAATGAGGATTATTATGTCTCCCTCAGGCAGTGAACGAGGACTAGTGGGTGTGTGCACAAGTATGTTTCACTTTTCAAGCTCTCATTTAATGGAAGGAACAGAAAAGAAGAACTTGCATTCTGTTGCGTCTTCTTGCAGTATTCCCCCTCATCTGCTTCCCCTTTCTGAGACTAATAAAGAAGCAATGTATAGTATGCAGACGGGGGTTAAGGGGGTGGAGTCTAAATGTGTTCATGAGTTACAGAAAAATTCCCGTCTGAATACATCCCTTCTCTCATGTTTTTTTGTCTCCTCTCCATCCTCGAGTCCGGACCCCTCCTCCCTGCTTCAGCAGCAG
>NW_023417251.1:0-1146 GCF_002922805.2 Oryzias melastigma | reverse complement strand
TAGGCCAGCAGAGAAGGCCTTGCAGGCCCTGACGGCCCGCCACTGCATTCTAGTGCACTCAAAGCACAGTTTTTTGTGTTATATATGGTTGTCAAAAATGCTGTTGTGCTTGAATAACAGGTTCACAATTGCAGTTTTCTGCAGTGGCATATTTATGAACTATTTTTGAAACACGCAAAAAGTGCCGTTCTGGATGGCCAATTCTTTACGCCGTTCTTTACGCTGCCTTTCCTGGCAATTTATGATCCCTGTCCCTTGCCGCCATAGTACAAGAATTACAGACATTTTCTGGCAGTAATTATCTAAGTTCCCAGAGTCAGTAAATGCAACAGGACTGAGGTTTCCACCCTCGTCGATTTTAATTGATCCTTAGTGTTAGCCCCGCCCCTATGCACCAGAACAGAGCCATGAATTTCAAACTAGAAATATTTAGATTTAAAAAAAAAAACAAAAAAATGAAACTAAGCTTTTGATATTTGCTTGAATTTTTCAAGTTTTTTTTATTTTAATTTCAAATATTACCAGCCCCGAAATGCCTCCATAGCACTCCACCTTCTTCACCTCCGCTGAGTCTTATTTACGCACAGATACTCTCTTGTTGTTGACCTTCATCCTTCTCCTCTCCAGTGCAAATATCCATCTCTCTAGAAGAGATTGTCCTCCACCTGATCCTTGCTCTCACAATAGATCACAGTGTCATCTGCAAACATCATGATCCACAGAGATTGCTATCTCACCTCATCTGTCAGTCTGTTCGTCACCATAGAAACAAGAAGCTGATCCTTGGGGCAGTCCCACCTCCACCTTTAACTCCTGTCTCCCCAACAGCACATCTTACAGCTCTTATGTGACTAAAGTACAACACCAAACATAACTTTGGATTAGATGACAAACAATAGTTGTGTTGTAATTATAAGAAAAATATTCATAGATTTAATCTAGTACAAAAAACATGGAGACAAATTATTTTAAGGCCAAAAAGCTGAACCATACAGTGTTGATGTAACAGCTGCACAGCAGGTCAAACATTAGAGTTAAATAGAATATCACTTAAAAGAAGGGGGTTGAGTTTTGTATTTGTGCATAATACTGTTGCCATTGTGTGAACACTACAGCCAACACCAAGCTTTTACTGTACCAGTCATG
>NW_023417250.1:7659-19825 GCF_002922805.2 Oryzias melastigma | reverse complement strand
ATCTATCTATCTATCTATCTATCTATCTATCTATCTATCTAGCAAGCTCCACTGTAGCATGCTAGTGAGCTCCAGTGTAGTATGGAAGAGAGCTCGCTAGCATACTACGTGGGGCTAGCTCCACTTTAGTATGCTAGCGAGCGCCACTGAATCGATCTAGTCAGCTCCACTGAATGCATTTTAGAAATTTTAAATCCATAGAGAAAAATTCAAAATTATCAAAGATTTTTTATAATTAATAATTTGTTTCTAATTTGAAACAGATTATAGATGTAAGTGCTCTCAGTGGGCCGACAGCTTCTGACTTAACTGAACAATGTGAATTTAAAAAGATGTTCTGAGAACAACCAAACTGACCAATGAATAAATGTTTCAGAATGATGCATAACTGTCACGTGCATTTCCGACCTGAGCTGCAAACACAGAAGCTGAGCTTTGCTCTGGAATTCTGTCCCCCCCACGACCCGCCCGACCCCGACAAAGAGGAAAATCTCACTAAAACGGGTTAACCGGTTAAACTCAATGACCCTGCAGCCGAAGAGTCACTCGGTCCAAACTCAACTCATCATTCTAGGAGTAGAAACACATAATGACTCGCGATACAGTCAGAAAATGATCAGTAAATCTAACTTTCTGTCCCGCTCCATGTCCTGAAACAAAAGAGGCGACGGTAAACATTCACTTCTGCCTGCAGAAAGATGAACACGACAAATGGAGCTTTTTTTTCTTTAGATGAATGGCTATTTATTACAAATCTACTACAGTAAAAACAAAAGTGTAAAACAGCACATATGTTTCAAAACATTTAATTTAACAAAAACTCCTGTTTCTGTCAGAGATGGGGACTAGGTTTGACCCTCCAGCTGCTCTGTTGAGAAGACTTAAGGGTTGGGACTTGTGACCAAATTTTTTTCTTTTTTTAAATCTCCTGTCAGGTCTGAACAAATAAAAGCTCTTTTTACAAAACTTTTGTGTGGAAGTGTTTGCAACTCATAATTCAAAATTTAAGTCAATACTGGAAATGTTTTTTCATTTTCTCTATGTAACTGCACGACTTGTCTCTTAAATAAGGGGAAAAAGCAATCCTTAAAACGGCTTTTTCTTTTTCTTCTTCAACACCGCTCATCCCGTAAAAATGATAAAGAAAGTGGCATTTGACATTTGATTTTTTATTCCCTATTAAATTTGTACCATAATTCAATTAGAAATATCAAATTTGAACATTATAATGGACTAATAGAAATGATTTTTTTGGTCTCTTAAATAAAATGAATAATCCATCCTCCAAACTGCATTTCCATTTTCTTCATCAATGTTCTGTGACATAATTAAAGTGACTAAGCCAATGAAGACTGCTTTTTCATTTTCACATCCCACCAAGCAAAAACTGTCTGATAAATTAGTTTGAGTTAGCAGTTCCAGGGGGAGCACCACGATGACGTCAGTGTTTGTTCTTCTTCTGCTTTGGTTAGCACGCTACCGGCTAACGACATGCCAGATATACAGAAAGGAAAAATGGAAAAAGGAAGGAAGAGGAGGAAAAACGAGCAGAGATTATCTTTTCATCTACAATTAACTGTTATGTTTTTTTTACTTTTAAGACAGAGAACCACGTCTGAAGTAAGAACATTTGTTTAAGCTCAAATTTATTGAAGACAGGATACAGTTAGAAGATATACGGTATTCTGCATCTAAAAGGAAAGTTTTTTTCTGATCAACACTAGCTCTGTGGAGAAATTGAGTGTTAGCCTGGGGGCGGAGCTATCAGAGCAGACTCTTACTGAAAGGGGCGGTCTCACTCTGTGACATCACATCGTGAGGACTCGCTCGTTTTTGTGGGTATGGGAGGGGCTGCTGATAAGAGTGCATGTTTGCAGAGGATTACTCAGAAATGCATGAACAGATCAAAATACCTCTTTGGGGTTCTTTATAGTGAGGATTGAACATTATAATGCACTTAAAAGCTCAAAAAGTTGTTTCCTTTACACTATGGCCCCTTAAACTTTACATTTCCATGGACAAAGGGACTGTGAGGATTCCTACCTTCTGACAATTCCTCCTGGACTCGGATGAATGACTAAAAGGCTCGACGAGGAGCATCAGTTCAAACTCTGCACGTCCTTACATCCTCTCCATTTCTCTTTTTCGTCTGCCCTAGCGTCATTGCAATCACAGTTTCACACCTGCTTTCAGTGACTCAGCGCCACACGCTTACATTCTCATTTTCACGCAGCGCTCTGGTTCTGTGGCCCTGCATCAACACCACAACGTTTAGCCTGAAATCGGCTCCACCGATCAGCTGAACAAAGACATGAAACTAATGAGTTCCTGTGTGATTGAGTAGCTTTACGCTGATGTTCTGCATGATGGTCTTGATCTCAGGGATTTGACGCCAGAGGGAGGATACAGGAAGAAAAGCATCTCTTTTTGATCTCTGATCAGTCAGCTGTCCCGTCACTGTTGGGGCAGTTTGTAAAATTCACCTCCAATCGAAACCACGGCAACACCTTGAGGCGATTCTCTGATGTCTGTTGCTTCTTCACTAATTATCTGCTCTGATGTTGAAGGATGGGTGTGGAGGATGATGACGAAGATCACAGATCTGTGGAAGCTCCACCTACAACGTACATAAAAACACGAAGGACTGCTGGTGTCACACAGGTGTTCTTCTTCACGAGACATGAAAGGTTTTCTCAACTCAACATGTGGCAGCCTGTTACACAACTTATACAAACAATATGGAAGTATTGTTTTTTTTTTTTGTCATTTCCACAGGAATTAATGGAATGACCAAAGCAAATTATTGATTGAAACTCAATTGAAAATCAAAGGATTTTGATTGTTTTCCTTTTTTCTGTCAAAGAAGATATCATCTTTTTAGTGTTGCTTTAAATAGCCAAGTTACTATTTTGGTCAATCTTTTTTATGAGCTGTACAATTTCATGTGTAGTAAAACATAATGTTCCATTTATTTATTAAGCTACTTGTTCTTGTTGTTTCCTCTTCAGGTTTCTACAGCATTTGTACTGTTGTTCAACAGAGGACACAATACAAAAACCTGTAATATGACTTTTTTATTTTAAGGCTGTGCTTCTCGCAATTGTGTGAATGCTGTGGAGCATACACACAATTGGCATTATTTTAGCTTTTTCACTATTTTGGCATTTATTGGGGGTTTTTAGGTTATATTTGAGTTTAGCTAATATTTCAGCTACATGCTAGCTATTTTGGCTATTTTTTTTCAGTTTTTAGGCTCATTTAGAATTTGGATAATATTTTAGCATTATGCTAGCTATTTTGGTTAAATTAAAAAAAAATTTACCTTTTTTTTAGGCTAATTTAGCATTTAGCTATTATTTTGGCTTCCTATTAGCTTCAGCATTTTCAGCTGTTAGTTTTAGCGTTTTTAGCTATAAATTAGAGCATCTTCAGTGGCCACATTCAGCTTACAGCATTCACACTAGCATTGTTGCAGGTAATGCTATATATCTAGTTTTTTCATTTTTTTGTTTTTATTTTTGTCAAACTGTCAAATGTCCTGTTGATTTCCTTGTCATGTTTTTTTTAATAAATTTCTTGCAATGTTTTGCCTCTGTCTTCTGAAAAAAGAAAAGACAGTTGATCTTGATTTCTGGATATTTTTACCCACATTTTGACAAAAACTGAAGTTCTAAAACCTTTTAATCCTTTTTTAGGGGTTGGATTGGTAAATGACGTAGGGTTGGATGGAGACAGACTCCATAAGGGAGCGATGAGTGAAGACATTCACGTTTCACAGATATTCTTTCACTTTGAAGAACATTTTCAAATCAAATGTTGCACTGCTTGAAGTGTTTGATTCAAATGAAAAAAAAGTTGGACTTTTATTGCCCTTTTCAAACTTTGAATATTGTCATTCGTCGTTATACTTGTGTTTATAATTATTTCTGATTTGATTAGTTTGTAATGAATGTATGAAATGAACAGAAAGCTCTTCAGCAAAGAGGCAAACTTCTGCGCTTCATTTGCAGTTTTGTGGCATCCCGATCTGCATCAAAGGCAGTGATGATCACTGATGCAGCTCACATTCCCAACATGTCGGTGTTTTGTTGACTTGTTGCCATGGTGAATCCCTGAATCTGAGCTCCACCAACAATGGCGTTCTCCTGGACGCGGGATAAACTCAGACTTATCTTAGAGTAAATTGAACCGCGATAAATGAAGCCGAGCATTCTGGCTCAGGTTTAGTCAAAGTTCCTCTGTGCGCTCAGCCTCAGCTAGCCTTCGTTTTAAAGCAGTCTGGATATCCAGAGTCCAGCTCTGTGAACTGGAGCGGAGTAGCATGGAGAAGACCAACATTCCTCCACCAAGATGGAGAGACTGACAAGAAGGTTGGCTGTTTGTTTTTGTTTTGTAACAGAAAGCAGGAGGGCTGAGAGACAAAAAGAGCAGTGTGGAAGGAACCAGTGCAAGACAACCTTCATTGTTCTGGGAGACTCACAACCTCCACATTAGAAGCCGTGGACACCAGGATTCATCATCAGACACCCTGAAGGCTCCACGCATCTGTGACCAGCTTAAAAAGTTTGGTGTTAATGAAGAAGTGAGGATCATTTCTTATCATTTCTTGCAGCTTCTGATCCCAGTAATGCAGCGAGTTGACACAGAGAACAAACGCGATGAATGCACATTCATGTCTGTGCTTGACACTGTGACTCATAAGATAAGTGTTCAAAGCCGATCCAGCAAAACGGAAAAAAAACGCCCCGCTCAAAATGAAAGACGCGTCGGTCATAGAGTCATTACTTCGATAGTTGGGCTGACTCATTTCCAAGTGATTCATCAGGGTTTGCGGCCTCAGATAAGGCCGCCAGCCGGCGAGAACTTCCATGAATTTGCTGGCTAAGGAGAGCGGCGAGTCCGGGCAGGCGCTGCTCTCAACCTTCCAGCTGCCGTGTGACCCGGCACTGCAAGTGCCTTTGATTCCATCAATTACTGTGAATTTGATGAGGTCTCTGGGATCGCACTAACCATCAATCACACCAGCTTCTGCTCGCCTTCCTGCAGGATCCTTTTCTCAGGAAACTAACAGCAGTCTGCAGAAAGAGTGTTTAAAAACCAAAGTTTTATTTATGCTTTTCTATGACAGGACACCTCATAAAGCCAAACTGCCTTGCTCAACAGCACTTTAGCCATTACTAATGGGAGGTGGTTGGTAGAAGACCAACTCTCCAGACACCAACACTTTATTGTGTGCAGGATTTCTGGTGACCCTAAAGGTTTGCAGATGTATTCCTTCCAGTTTTAGGTGAATACGTCTGACATGAAAAACATTAATCAAAGACCTCCTGAAAGCTGCATCACTCTGTGGCAAAAACAAAATCTCTTGAAATTCCAGAGAGCCCCTGAACAGGCCACCTCAATGCTGCCTGATTGGGGCAGGTGTGCAGTGGGGGGCGTGGCCAATGGGAGACGTATACACAAACCAGAGAGGAAAGGGAGCAAAGAATAGAGTGGAATGAGTGAGTAACAGCTGTTTTTTTCTCTATAGAAGTCTATAGGATTTTGGCTTCTTGGAAGCAGCAGGTACTTCCTGTTTGGAATGTGAGGGGGTGGGGTCTCTCAGTCCAGTTCTCTTATACAGTCGAAGATTCACAGAAATGCAAAAGGAGGTTTTGAGCTAAAGCGATGTGTGTCTTTGTAAAGCATTTACACTGTAGTGATTTGTTTTCTCTTTATTATTCCTTATTTATTCTTCCATTCGTTTTTTGATTCATAAAAACTCAATCAAACTTTCAGTAATTTCTGCAATCGTAGTATCAGCTCATTCAGGACATTCCAGATGATATTTTTAGTATTCATAAACTTTATAGTTTTTTTTAATATCGAGCAAAATATGCCCCATAGTAAATGAATGAGAGTCTTCTCATTTCAATATTTAAGTAGATTAACAACAAGTCTTTAAATAGATGATATCACCCGGCCGAGTCAGACCAAAGACTCTAAAAATGGGACCCAGTGCCTCCCTGCTTGACACTCAGCACTAAGGAGACCTGAGTTTTTTTTTCAGAAATGTTTAAGAGATTTAGGTCAACTTCAGTGCTTTTTTTTTTTTTTTTTTACAATTCTTCAACTAAATTTCCAGTCTTTTAGCAAATATAACATTTTGCAAATAGTTTTTGCATTTTCAGAAAATCTCTTCAATTAAAGTAAATTGCATCACCATTTTCAGCAAAAAGCTTCAACATCTTGAGCAACTACTTACAACAAAAAGAATTCATACTAGGATTATTGCAGGTAATGCAACTTTTCTAGTTACTGTTTGAAGTTTGCCTTTTTTACATTAAAGCTAAAGGGGAGGAGCTTGATTTTTGTAACTTGCTGTGTCCACTCATGTACTTTTAGTTTCAAATTAGCAACAAAGGTTGAGTTTGAATCTCTTCACTACTCACTACACAGTGCACTGTATGGTCCCTTCATCTTCTGTCTGAATCTACGATTCCAAAATCCAGTTCCCTAGAAATTCCTCAGAAGTCTCCATATGGATTGATGCTCTCTAGATGTGGGATACACTCCACGATGCATTGCGCTTGAACAATTTCTTGGGAAAAAATATGTACCTTCATTTATGTTTGTGCAAACCATCCGAGTTTTCATCAGTGGATTCATAAGCAGTGTTTGTAAAATGTTCATTTTGATTACATTTTTACTTTGGGAAATCAGTGACATCATATTTATAATCTGAAATGATCGTGAGCATGAATCCAGGACCCTGAATAATCCTGCACTATCTTGGTTAGGGAGGGAACTGAGACACAGCCAGGGAGAAAGGTGAAAGATCCACACCTATACTACTAAAAGTATGTCAGGCTGTGTCTTATCCTCCCATTCATGCACACAAACACACCAAAGAACATGTTGATACAGGGAACCGAACCATCCACCCTTCAGCTCGGAGAGGACTGCACCACCTGAGTCCCAACCGCCTGCTGAGGAAGTGAAAGTAAAGAGCTGCTCCTCAACACATCTGATTGACGGCAATTAAAAGATAGAGATTGACTCAGATCTGAAGCTTGGGGAACTCCAGCCTGAAGATGTTGATGAAATTCTCACTCAGAGCTCTGCAGTGTCATGTTCTACAGATGAAGAAAGGAACTTCCAGAGCGCAAAAGGTTCTTTAAGCAAACAAAAATGGTGGATTTTCAATCACTTGGGAACACGACTCGTACGGAACAACATGGCAGCTCAAAACTCACTTGTGCAATCTCACTGTGTGTAAAGCCAAGTGTTCGCTTTCGAGGTAAGACATGCATGACAGGACAAAAAATTCCTCCTTTGAACCAAGCACCTGCATTCCAAGTGTTGCACAAGCTGAGAGCTGCAGAGCAGAGCCGGCGGCAGACGCTGCACGCTCCTGAGGTTTGGCGTCCTGACAGCACACGGTGGCTGCTGGGGAACGTTGGTCCACGCCGTCTGTGGACTTATTCATGCACCGTCCACCCCCACCTCATTCATACGCCACGCTGCCACCCCCACTTCTTCCAACTCTGTTTTTCTTGAAAGGGCCTGGAGGAGAGGTCATCGGGTCCAGGAACGCCGCTGCACTCGGCCCGCGCTCTGTAATTAAATTCTTCTCATGCACCAAGAGCACGGAGAGCGTGAGCAACATGTTGACTGTGGAGGTGCAGCAACTGGGGGACAAAGCTGTTATGTCTCGCCTCCCAGTGCCATTCAGCAGCCCCCAGCTTTGGAGTCTCTTGGTATTCAGCATTTAGAAGATGTCCTGAAGGCTGGAGGAGTATGGATTTGAATACCTGAACTAATCTGCAGGATTAACGCAGAACCGTCAAACTGTGTCCAAAAATGAGCCCTCTGCAGCCCGCAGCTCCCTCAGATCTGCCTGCTTTGTCTGGCATTTAGCTCCTTATTTCAGCATCACTTTGATTCTGTTTCATCACATTTGACTTTTAAATCAAGAGGAATTTCAAGTTTCATGAAACACCGAGTCTAATTCCTTCGTTTTCTCTTCGAGAAACCTGCTTGAGGTTCAGCAGAAACGAGAGTTCCTCACACATTCAGTCAAAAACACACATTTGTGTACTCTGAATTGGAGGATTTAGCTCAGGGATCTGCAACCTTTAACGGCAAAAGAGGCATTTCTTACAGACCAAAACCAAGCAAGAGCCGCCAAATCCTACTTAATCTTTCAGATAATACACTTTATTTTTTATGTGGCCTTCTAACTAGTTAGAAAATGTAGCTTTCAAATATTTACAATCATTGAATTTAAAAAGTATTATATTTTTCCATAAATAACAACTTTAAAGTCTTTATTTTGACAGTAGCAAATTCAAGTTCCTTTCAGAATAAAATACATTCTGTGTTAAATAAGATCCTCCTGCTCCTGCTGCAGGTTTTGAACTAAAAACTCAGGAAAACCAAGTCAAATGGGACATTTTCTTTCATTATGACAACAACTAGATCCTAGGGTGCAGCATGTATAAGAATTTGCTAAACTCAACTAATTTAATATATATATATTCAGATTATTAGCCCTTGTTTTGAACCCAAAGAGCACATGTGGCTCCAGACTCCTGATTTAGCCGTATTTGTCAATAAAGCTAAACAAGCAGCTTGTTGTGATGACAAACTTGGTTTATGAAACATCTGGTTGGAGAATGTGTTCAGTTTCACTTCGGATTCTCAGTTGTCTGAGGTGAAGAAAACCACAGAAATGCAAATGTTAAACAAGCGCAGTACGGCGGTGGGAGGAGGGTAATCTGGTGCTTTTGTTTTGAGAGGAATTCGCCTCCTATTTGGCCTCGCAAACACTTACTGGAAAAGTGTCCGTTCATGGTGTAAGAAAATGCCCCCAGGGGTAGTTTGCATGTAATTCTGAATTATCAGAAAGCAGCAGACTGCCTGCCTCTCTGTGGATGCTCCATAAGCAGCACAGCTGAAAACGAAGAGGCGTTTCTGTTGTTAGACCTCCAGTTCTGGTGCCAACATGAGTATTCTGCACTTCAATGTAGTATTAACCGACAGAGGAACGTTTACAAAAACACTAAGCTAAAATTATTTTATCTGATGTGGATTTGTTTTAAATCTAAACCTTTTTAACACATCCTAAAAACCAGAAGTTAGGACATCCATCGAGCTGTTTTTCTGCTCAGTCAATATATTTCCACAGCTGCTTATCCTTTAAAGGAAAACAGAAAAAGTCTATAATGTGAGATCATTTTTTAAACATTAGCTAAAGGGAGATTGCATTTTTTTTCATGCTAAACATGTGTAAAAAATTAACCAAAATCTGCCCTAAAGGTAAATTGTCAAACCTGTAGTTTAGGTTTTTGCAAACTGTCACCATGGCAACAAAGCAAATTTCAATTCAATTTTATTTATTTAGCCCAATTTCACAAAAGAATTGCCTCATGAGTCATCAGTCATAAAATATAAACAATAGCTAAGTGCTAAAATAAACAGATTATATTAAACTGGTAATCTCTGTTCTTAGACCCTCTGTCCCGGTACGGACAAACTCCTAAAAAATCGGATTCAGGAAAAAAGAAACCTTATGGAAGTCCACATGAAGGAGAAATCCTCTCCCTGAGCGGACAGGCGGTTCACCTGAACTGAAAAAGTGGAATTAGCTTATCTAACTGTACAACTACGTATTTGAATGAAGTTCATCCAGATAAGACTGGGGGACAGGTGGGGGCAAGGTCCACGTCCAACATGAGCCAGAGCTGAGGTCCACGTCCAAGATGAGCCAGAGCTGAGGTCCACGTCCAACATGAGCCAGAGCTGAGGTCCACGTCCAACATGAGCCAGAGCTGAGGTCCACGTCCAAGATGAGCCAGAGTTGAGGTCCACGTCCAAGAACAAGAGCACATACGGTCCATCAGGAATCCGGAATCTCTGAATCTGATGAGGAACAACACGTGAATCACACTACACCAAACAGAAGCACAGAGAGCTAAATATAATAAATAATAGAGGAGAGGTGAAATGAATGAGAACAGAACCCCAGAGCTGATGTGGATAATAACGATGATAGAAATTCTAAAATATTTGGGGGATCAGTATTAATGTAGACCAGGGGTCTGCAACCTGCAGCTCTGGAACCACGTGTGGCTCTTTGGTTAAAGGAAATAAAACATTTTTTATAAGTATAACTGCAAAAGGTAAGTAAGTAGTAAAGTAAAAAAAGTAAAAAATAAACTTGATTAGACTTAGTTGAAAGACATTACGTCTCAGAAGCTTTTTGACAGAAAGGGCTGGATTTTCTATTTTTAAACAAATTCAAGGATTTTAAGTGCTTTTTAAAAATTTGTCACTGAATTATTTCCAAATTATGAATTTACACCAAAAACTTATAAAATAGACTTCACATACATTTTTTAATTACTGCTGACATTAAACTATGCTACTATATTTGCTGAATTGAGATGATTCCATGTCTTTTATTTTGAAAGGGAATTATGTCAAAGTTGTAACCTTTTATATTCAGAAAATAAATTATATTTTTCTCATAATGTTTATGTTTTAGTCATGTACAAAACACAATAATTTATTTGTTTTTATCACAATATTAGAAATAACATAAATACAAAGGAGTGTTTTATTTTTGTAAGACTTTGTGGCTCCTGCTGAGTCGAGGTCAGAGAGAAATCGACACGATTGGCTCTTTAAATGTTGAAAGTTGCAGACCCCTGAGCTGAACACATGAATAAAACAAAATCATTTGAATTCTTTTCCCACAGATCTTCACTAAATCGCTGTAAATGATGCTGACGGCAGAGAACTCGTTTTATTAAACATTAATTATCCAAAGTTCTGCCTCTGAAGCAAACTTCTGTTAATATGAAAAAAGTAAAACTTAATTTCTTAAAACATTATCTACGTGTTTTTATCCAACAACATATTTACAGCATTTTAATAAAATATGTTACTTTTTTTAGATAATTGTCAGAAAATAGCAACAATGATTAACAATGAAAATGAAAACTCTACAAAGAGGATAAAATGACATCATGAAAAAGTTCTCATATCCATCAAATTAAATACATAAAATGTGATTCGATTTATCCTGGTTATGATGATTAAATAAATACTGAGACATGAATATGACTGAACAGTTATGTGTTGATAATTTAATAAATTCAACTAAAATGAGAAAAGATGTTAACAAAATAAATCTCCGAGTTTAAGTTCATCACTTATTTTTCTGTTTTCTATATTTTTGTATTAAAGACACTCCTTTGGCCATTTTGCATCACTTGGCACTTTAGGGAAACAAAAACATTTGACCAGAGATGGTTCAGAGGAGGATCAGGGGGGTGTTTTGAAGATATTTATCTTTAATTCTTCTCTTTTATTTGGAAGTGCAGATATGATAAATATGAACTCATTCATGATAGAAAACAGTGACTCTAAGAAGTGAAATGACTGGATTATTATGATCGTTTAGTAGATATGAAGACATTTAAACTAGAATAAAAAGACAGCCGCTGATTGTGTGAAAATGCTGCTCGTCATGTTTCCCGCGTCACGTTCTCGTTGTAAACGGGGGGGGGGGGGGGGGCGTGGCCAGCGCCATTCTCCAAGAGTCGCTGCGTTCACGAGCGGCGGAGCCGCGCTGACGATGTTGTGAATGAGGGAACGGCGTGACGTCAGCGGCCGAATGTCAACAATGTAGCGAGCGCGAGCGAGGAGGCGTTCCAGTTCAGAGTAACAAACAGCGGAGACGGAGCGGCACGCGGCGCATCAGCACACGCGTGCACGCGCGCAAACAACCCTTCCTCTTTATTTTTATTTATTTATTTTGTACTATTTACTCTTTCTATTTTTTGTGAGCAAGCGCGAGGGAAGTCGCGGCTGGAGGACGCGCGCGCGTGCAGCCGCGAGGCTCTCAGGACAGTCATCATGTGAAGAAGTTCACGTGGGGAGAAAAAAACGGACAAAAGGGCTGGAAACTGAAACGGAAAGGTAAGCGCGCGCGTCGCGGCGTTACTGCAAACTTGCATAAGTGTTACGGCCATGCCCCCCACCCCCACCCCCCTCTCTGGGATCAGGGAGAAGTGGAAATTTCAGCCCCCGCGTGCGCGTGCGGCTTCGGGAGTCAAACTCTCCGCCACATCCTGTTGTGCTTTGAGTCAACGCGCCGCGTGCGCTGCCGCCGCTTCTC
>NW_023417250.1:0-6979 GCF_002922805.2 Oryzias melastigma | reverse complement strand
GTGGGGTGGGGGGGTTTAAAGCGGGGGGGTTGACCTGAGAAGGTGCGGATGAGCGCGCGGAGCCTTTTGTTCTGTACAGTTCAGAGCCGCGAGGAGGAGGTGGATGAGGGGGGTGGGGGCATTACTGTACACCCCCAGAGTGACTCAGTCGTTGCCACAGAATCAACCCCCCTCCCCCTCTTATTTTCTTTCTGTGACACAAGAACACAATGTGATAATAAAGAATTTAACGCGCGGAGTCTCGCGATATTTGGGATAACCCCGGACAGGTGATGTTTGGAAGGTGTTTAAATCCAGACTCCAGATTCCAGAGCAGCATGGATGTTGCTCCGTCGTTGCATCACTTCTTCCTCCAAACGCGCCGCGCAGGCGGGAATCTGGAGCAGGAACTCCCAGACTGGCTCTGGATGTCCTCATCAGAGCTGCCGCTGCCTGCTGGGTTCCTCCGGTCTTATTTGGGGGATTTTATTATTGTTATAATCATTTGGTTCTTAGTCTCTGACAAAAACCCTCTTTTAGAGAAACAAAGCATGGTGTCATTTAAACCTCCACTTTGAGGAGATGCGATGACATCATCCTGCAGCAGCAGAAGTCAGACTTTCAGCATTGTAGAAGAATTTAACCCTTTACCGATCTGCCTCCTGCTCTGACAAACCTTTGAAAGATGATTTCAGCATAATAACATTCGGTTTGAGGTTCTATCTGTGCATCAGGTCAAGATGATTGATTACAAAATTATTTGTAATTTATTTGTGAAAAAATACAACAGCTGATAATACGTACAGATCATTTGATCTTAAATTGTTTAAAACTATCTCAGGTTTGTTTGAACTTTTCTAAATGGGATTTTGGAAACTTATTTTTTTCATTTAAGGAGAACAATCTGCTTTACATGGAAGTGAAATAGGATTTTTGCATATTTATAACACAAATATAAACTATTGCCTATTATTACAAATATGCATCAAACCCCTTTAATTGAAAGCAAAAAACAAGTAATTTTTTCATAAATTCTAAGGTGGATGAAGTCATTTAAAAAGTCAGATATTTTCCTCTCTGCTGCTGATCGACTGTGTTTTTGATCGTTTTTCTGACTTTTTCAATATTTGGCTTTAGTTGTAAACAGTCCTGACTGTGACGTCTCTCCTGCTGCAGAAACATTTGGGGATTTTGGACAAATGTGTTTAGAAATAAAGAAAAGTTTTTATTAGATTATTAGAGCTTTTGTTTCTGAGAAGCTCACAGTTTACTCTGAATATTCCTGAAAATATTTGGAACTGATGTTGATTACAGCCTTTAATCCAGTTCTATAGTGTGATTGCTTAGTAAGCATTCACACCATAGTGATCCTCCTGCTCTTTTCTGTATGTTTTTCAGAACGTTAAAAACTCGATCACTCTTTCAGTGACTTCAGTAATCTTGGTATCAAAATGTTCAGCTTCTTCAGGACATTACTGCTTTACTTTTGGTGTTATTAACGTTATAAATTATGAAATATTGAGCAAAATATGCCCAGAAATGAACAAAGAAAGAGAAATTGCTCAAAGGCTTTAAAAACTTTGTGTACTTTAAAACTTGTGAACTTCCACATACATTCAGCTAGAGACACCGCTCACACTTTAAATGTCCAGCAACTGGGTTTTTTATAGGGTAGTTTTGTGTGTATCGACTATTTTGACAACACGCTAGCTGTTTTCAGTTAATTTAGAAAATTTTCATATTTTTATTTTTTTTATTTTCTAATTTGGTGTTAAGCAAAAATTTTAGCATTTTGCCAGCTGTTTTTTGCTTATTTAGGCATGTTTCCAATTTTTTGTTTTGGCTAATTTGGAGTTCAGCTAACATTTTAGCATTACGCTAGCATTTTTTGGCTAATTTAGACATGCTTCCAGTGTTTTGCTGTTTTAAGCAAGCTTTCAGCAGCATTTTCAGCTAACGGCTCTGGTGTCTTCACATTCAGCTAATAGCATTCATACTTGCATAATCGTAGGTAATGCCATCTATCTGGTTTGATCTGAAACCACATCAGATGTGGAGCAGGGATCGCTGATCCGTTCTAGCTGTAGCGGGAGACACTTAGCTTTCAATGAAAGGTTGAATCTGGAGAAACTCCATCTGGAGTTTCCTGTGCAACTTGAAAACATGTTTTGTGAAAATATGTAAGAAATAATCTTCATGGACTCCTTAAAACCTGCATGAGCAGAACCACCTGCTCTGTCTTGGAAGTGTGGAACACTTCCGTTCTCCAGAGTTCCAATGGACCGACAGTCTGATCTGCAGCTTCTAGGTTTTCCCCCTCAGGTGTGAATCATGCTGGCAGATGAAGAGTCCCTTAATGATTCTTGATCTAGAAGAATGTCAGAGATCCTAAAGTAACAGCATAAGCATGAGTCTGGGCATTTTCAGCCCTCAGTGTTTGCTCTTCTTCAAATCTCTTGCTTGCATCCAGTTCAGAGTATGTGCCTGTGCCTGGAGAAGGGAAAACATGTTCCCATAGCTCTTCCACGTCAGCACAAAGGCATGTTTGACAGCAGCCACCGTGAAACGCAGACGGAGCAGAACCGCTGCGAGAAATCTCAGAGCCCGCACTTCACACCGAGAGCTATTGTTTCGCCTGCGCACTCCTCTGCGCTCCCTCCTCGTTCCTCTCCATGCTCCGTTCTCGGCAGCGACGTGCACAGGCTTCATCGTGTGAAATCAGACTGCATTATCCCGGCGGCAGCAGCTGCAGACTCACAGCCCGACTGTTTGCTGCCAAGAAGCCGTCAGAGCTGAAACGCCACCGGCCAATTTCTGAGTGTTTTCTTTAGCTTCAGCACATGAACGTCTATGCAAAGAGTCTGAATCAATAATATCTAGGAATGAAGATAAGGTGTTTACAGATATTTCTATTTTATGTAGGGGCGGAGTTATCCTCTTGTCCCCACCCCTTCCTTGCATAAGTTTCTCTGTGAGCAGGTGCTGGAGTTTTGGACCTTCTGAGATGAGTTGAAAACAGATCATGTGACCTCATGAGCAGGAAGAAACTGATTGTTGACTTGCTGTGGAAGACAGAGCTGCTGCTGCATGTGGACGGCTCAGTCATCTGTGTTCTTTGTGTGCTGGTGAGATTGTGCAGCGACTTTCCTGAAAAGTCCCCTCTGTTCTGGCATCCAGCGGGTTCTTCATCCTCTAGTGGCTTTAATGACAGAGACTCTCCAAGATGAAGGTTTTATATCAAATCATGTCGTGTTCACTCGTGATCTGTTAGTAATTGATTGAATTAGCCTCTACATGTCAGTTTTAAAGCTTCGAGTTGCTGTTTTTGGCCACATCCCAGTTTCTTTTTCAGAGGTTCTTCTTCTCTGAAGGTTGATGCAGAGCTGTCACATTCAGCCCATATTTAAGACTTTAAAGGTCCAGGATTACCTGACTGAAGGTTTTTGTAATTCTACATTTCTAATGAACTTCTGCCGCTCTGCAGAGACTATGTCGTAAACGTTTTTTTTCTTTCCTAAAATCAGAATAATCATAATGAAAAGAGCAATAGATCAAAAGATGATCAGAGAAGTTCAAATATCTCTTTTAATTTAAGATGTAGCATTTTCAGTAAATCCCTTTAGCGATTAAAGTACATCGCATCACTATTTTCAGTAAAAAGCCTCAGCATCTTCAGCAACTACTTTCAGCAAAAAACATTCACACTAACGTTTTCACAGGTAATGAAACTTCTTTAGTATTTTAATTACCTTCTGCCCCCATAATTCCTACTTTGGAAATGTCCCAGAACTGTCAATGAGAGATGATTCTGTGTGAAAAAATGTTTATATTTGTTTGGATTAAATAGTTGATTTTTCTCTAGAAATGTAAAAATGTTTTTTTCAAATATAAAAAATATGATAAAAATTACCACAATTAAAAAAAAAATAAATTACAAGTTCTTTCTGTCACAAAACACAAAATTATTTTTTTGTTTAAATCTTTATCCTAAAAAACATTACAAAAAAAGATCTTTTCTGATCTAAAAGTAAAGTATATAATTGCATTTTTACATATTAAAAATCTGATATTTATTGCACTGGAAAAAAATCTCTGACTTATTTATGTTTTTTTAATCAAACGTATTTAAGATTTATTAATAATTATTCTCCACTGAATCCCAGTTTTTGTTCTTCCCAAATTATTTGATTTTTAAATGTAAAATTGGTTGTTTTGTATTTTAAGGGAACTTCATCATCACATACTAACACCTGTAAGTCTGAACACTTTACGATCTGTCACTTTTTTAAAATCAGTACCTTAAACTGTTTTAATAATGTTTACATTTCCTGAGTATTATTTTAATGTTTACTGAAATTTTCCGATTCAAAAACAAAAAAAAAAGAGTTGAAAGTGAAAAACAAAATTAAAGTGAAAAAAAGTTTATAAACCTAAAAACAGAACATTTGAAGCTGAAAATAATTAAGTTTATTTTAGAATAGCAAAAATATTTGGACGTTTTACTTTTTTGGCCAAACACCAATATTTTTTTTCAATTTGTTTTATTTGGGTTTCAAATAATAGTGGCCTCAATTTAGCTCCATAGATCCTTTATTGAAAAAGAATTCAGATAAGTATAAAGACATCAAAATAATTTAAAAATCTAAATTTGAAAACGTCTCCTGTCTTTGCTTCATGTCTTCTCTTTGGTCTTCTGAATCGTCCACATGCATTCATACGAAGTGAAGCGCACCAGAGTTCATTTGTGAGCAAACACACCAGTCTGCTGAATTTACACACCTGCTAGAATCAGCAAATGTTTTTGAGGAAACAACTTGTGAGGAATCAAACATGCAGCTTGAATGGATCAGAAAATCCTCCTTTTCTTACTGGTTTGGTCATAAGCAAACCCTAAACCAGAGGTCTGCAACCTGCGGCTCTGGAGCCTCATGTGGATCTTTGGTCCTTCTATTGTGGCTCTGGGGTAAAAAAAAATAAAAATAAAAATAAAAATAAAGTTTTAACTAAAAAAAGTATTTCTAAGTAAAAAAAACAAAAACTTGTGTCACTCACAAACAGTTGAAGGACAGCATGAATCATTCTGTGACGCTCCTGACTACAGTTCCCATAATGCCCCAGCAATCCATCCAGAAGTTCTCACAATTCACCAGTCTTACTAAAACAGATTTTCAAGTGTCTTTTACCACAGAAAATCAATGAAAGAATTTATAATTAAGGTGCACCAGAATATAAAGTGGATTTGATATTTTTGAACAAGATTTATGGCTCAAAAATACAACAAGTGTCACTTAATTAGCTCAGATTTATTTTGGTTAGATTTAAACATTTCTGGTAGAGATGCACCACAAACAATAAAATAGACTGGATACTATTGTTTTAAATCACCATCATTAGCTGCTGCATTGAGATGATCCTGTGTGATACAGGGTCTTTTATTTTGAAAGGAAGGGAACTTCTATCAAAAGTAATGTCATATTTCAGGAAAAATCGGTTTTCTCTGTTTTATTTTTGCCAAATCCAGTTCATTTGTATTGTAATAGAAATACAAATTGGTGTTTGATTTTTTTTTTTTTTTAAGGATGAAGGAGGACTTTGTGGCTCTGATGGGATGTAGTCGATGAGAAATCGACATGACTGGCTCTTAAACGTTGCAGACCTCTGCCCCGAACCATCAGCAGTGTGCTCGAGGCTGTGGCGGGTGCAGTTGGTTGCACAAATACTCTGGTCTGGACTCTGGACTGTGTTTTTGGATCTTAGCTTTGGATTGCTGTCGGTGATTTTGGCCGACAGACTGTCACTGATTTAGCTTCTGCTCTGAAGTTAACCCACATCTCCCATTTGACTCGGTGTCAGTTCTCCTTTTTTCAGCCTCAGTCATTGTGTTCTTAAAGGTGACACGAGTGGGTAAATATAGACGTCTTGAGGCTGGAGAACGCTGCTGTGCTTCCTCCTGAGATCACATCCTTCTGTTACCCGCTTTTGTTCTGCTCACTGACTTCACAGGCTGAACAATGAAACGCTGAAAAGCTGGTGAGTGCCGCTGCAATCAGGAGCGCCTTCTTCCTCTGCCTGAGCCGCTGGTGTGAAATGCAGAGATAACAGTGACGGAACTCAACTGGAAACTTGGATCCAAGTTTTTTTCACTGATTGAATTTCAGTGACTTTGAAATTGAAACCAGCTCTAGTGTGCGGCTAAATGAAACCAGTTCCCATTTTGCTGGAGGGTCGGATGTTTCCCGTCAAGGTCGTTCTGGTTTCTCGTCTCCACCTTGTTCTCGGTGCTGTGGGCTGATGGGAAAAAAGAGCCCGCTGGAGAATAGTGGAAGGTATTTCAGACAATCAGCGGATTCCTCATACGTGATGTGAGGTCATTGTTTCACGGAGGGAGGGGGGGGAGAGAGAAAGGACGACCCGGGACGCTGGAATCAGACAAAACAAAGCCTCCCGTGAGCACATGAAGCTTGTTAACATGCTTCTCTGAATCATGCATAATAAATAGAAATTCTGAAGCACTTTCTGCTGCGTCAGAGAGGAACTCCTGATAAAGAGAAAAAATAGATTCCCCTGAAGAACCTGGGCTTATGGTTATGCTTTCATCTTCACCTTAATTAAAAATCCCAAACCAAAAAATGAATTACTGTACAGCACAAAAAAGAAGTATCTAAAAAATGACATTTTCTTTGGTAATAAAAATCTCTTCTTTGTTCCATTGTCCCCAAAATACGGTGGCGGTACTTTGGGGGCTGTGGGTTGTCGGCACCCGGAGAGGGTTGGAGAGAGGAGGGACTGCATGTGGGGAAAATGATCATTCATTTGCACCTGCCAGGTATTTAAGTCTGAGGCGCCTCACTCAGGGAGAGCAGAGGAAGCTGGGTTTGAGGGTTTGAGGGTTAGGATTTGTTGTGCTGGTTTGTTTCATTATTTCCCCTCTTTGTCCTCAGCAGTCTTACACTGCTGGGTTTTGTTATTTTAGTTTGGGTTGGACCTTGGTAGTCTTAAG
>NW_023417249.1:16243-19708 GCF_002922805.2 Oryzias melastigma | reverse complement strand
ACGTGTATTTGATTGGATCCACAAAATGAATTTAAACTACGTTGATTTTCAAAGTTAAGACTGGCTTGATTTTATTAAAAGTACAAACGGTGAATTTCTTCAGCAGCTTCCTGAGCCACAGCACAGAGAATGAAGACAATCTGTGGTTTGGGACTGGAGGTTTGTGAATATGACTATTATGGGATTGTTTGGGTCCTGTTGGTTGACCACTTACAACCAGAGCAGAGTTTTGTCTGTAATCAGACGGTTGCTTCAGGACTGTGATTGCACAAATTCCCACAATTCAACCAAATCTCACCCTTTTCTCAACACAGAAATTTTGTCCAAATCGCTCTAGTTTTGAACAAGTTCCACCATCAAACTGTGTTCACCTTTCAAGTGCAGAGACTCAAACATTTATGTCACCAGTCCAGTCCAAATTTTTAAAGATATGTCAGGAGGTGACGGAGAAGGCTCGGGCCTTCCTTCACAAGTGCTGGAGATAAGGTATTTTCTATGGGTGACGTCAACACCTTGTCTGTCTGGTAAAATAGTACATTTCAATGGGTTACACCTGTACAGAACACGCAGGTGACAAGCATGAAATCTCAAAGTCGTAGACCGTTCAGTGAACCCATAATGAGAAAATGTTTAGGCCCATTTCACAACCAGAGTGTAGTTTCTTTGGACATCCTACAGGCGTCCTACAGGCCCTTAAAGAGCACGTGCACACCCTGATGCGTGCAGCATTTGTGCATGCTCAGAAAGGAGCCAGAACTCACACCATACTAATGACTAGAGCAGGGGTGCCCAAAGGTGGGCCGCGGGCCACGTTTGGGCAGGCAAAGGTTATCTTTTAGCCGCCAAGTCGTGGCTGCAGAAGCGGCGGAGTGTTTGGTTCAAACCCCGTACCCGTTTCCCCTTGATTCTCTATGGTGTTCCACAACTCTAAAGCTGTAAAATACTTTCGGCCTCCGGGTTGCGCTGTTAAAACTTTCTTTGCCAGCAGCTGTGGGTGAAACAACCCCAAAGTGAGTCGGCCCTGGCCTTTTTTTGTTAGAAACTCCAAAGAGTCTTCACGATCCCTTCGGATGCTTTTAGAGGCCTTTTTCAGCGAGCTAAGATGGAGCGACAGCGGCACACGGATACAGTCAACAGTCCAGCTCCATGTCTCCACCTTTGTTTGAGCTTGCTCTGGTTTTTCAATTAAAAATGGCCAGTTAGGCCTTGCTGTCAAAGGTTTAAAAGACAAATGTTACTTACTTGTTCTCTGCATTTGACCCCTCCCCTGGGGCAGCGGTAAGCTGCAGACACAGCCGCGTTTGGGAACCATCAGGTGGTTTAACGCCCCCAATCCAACCCTTTGATGCTGAGTGTCAAGCAGAGAGGCTCTGGGTCCCATTTTTAGAGTCTTTGGTGTGACTCAGCCGGGACTTGAACTTCCAGTCTCAGGGCGGACACTCTACCACAGGGTCACTGAGCCGGTAAGTGTGTCTAACTTCCATTAGCCTTACAAATACTTCACAATACACATAACCACATGACAATGGTATGTTCCATTTTCATGACGGCCCTTGAGGTGGTCATACAAAAGAACTGCGCCCCCCTAAGATGCAGCAGCTGATCTCTAAGACCCTCCACAGCCCGGAAAACCGAAGAACCCACAGCTCTGTATGGGTCCGCCACCATATGGCTACATGTGAGGCTTTACCAACAAAAACCACAGCCAGAGGTCAAGCCCGGCACCGGATCCTGTGGGCTCTGGTGTCTGAGGCTGTAAAAGCTTAAAAAAAAAAAAAACTGTGAGACTTTCTTCTGTTTATGATCAATTTACTATCATAACTCACTACATCTCCCAAGGTTCATTGGGTTAATTCAACAGCATCTCTGACTGTCCTACTCCATTAAATTACACAAAAATTCACAAAAAACACATTTTCTATTTACATATAAGCAAATGAAGGAAAAACCTCCAGTTGGTTTTACACTAATCCTGATGCAATGTAATAAATAATAAATCCTTCATGTGTTTGACAACATGCACATACTGCTATGCAGCAGGGATGCCACGATTCACCTTCTGTTCTGTGGTGTAACATACGGTTTGGTTTTAAACCAGAAATTGTGTTTAGCGTCGAATCCTCCTACAACCTTCAGTTTGAAAATGTTATTGAACAATAGAAAATGCTCACAACTTCAGGCTTTCTGCGCAGCAACAATCTTAAAATGCCATCAGGATCCGGAGGGGACTGACCAGAACATGCTCTAAAGCAGGAGTGTTGACCTGCAGGCCTCAAACCTGTTTGCTTTGCAGATTTCTCTGTTCAAGTTCTTCATCTATGGAAGGATCACAGGTTTAAAACAACTAAACAACTTTATAATTGTTAAAAACATATCATGTGATATCCAGGATTCACTAACCATCGTGTAAATATTCCAGAGGACACATTTTTCATTTGGAGAAATGTGGATCCTAACATGGTTGCTCAGCTTTGTTACATCTTTATATTTTTCTAATATCATGTATTTAATCTTGATAACAGAGTTAAATTGTGTCTGCCCGCTCTTCTCCAGCGGAGCGGTGAAAACTTTGATGAAACCACAGAGGTGGTTACCATGAAACTGGCGCCATGACTACAAAGATCCAGATCCTGCGACTGTGGGCGGAGCCACAGAGGCCTCAAACACTGACGGAGAAGAGAGGGATTCACTGACACACGTGTCCCTGTCAGCATGAGGTGAAGATAATAACCACGTTCAGGACTGCAAATGCAGGAAGCGATGTCAAACTCCTCATAAGTGTAACGTCGTTCTACAAAAGCAGATTGAAGCTTTAATTTAATGTGAATCTTTGTTGAAAATGCTGCAACTTTTACTTTAAGAAAAGCACCAGACAAACTCAGCTGTCGCAGAGCTCCGCCCCTTCTTGTGGAAGAAGGTGTTTCTCTGCGGCAGACGTGTCACACTCTGATCCTCTGTTAGAAATGAAACCCTTCACGCTGCACACCGATCAAATATTCACTTATCAATCAAAGGCAATGAATCATTTTGATTTTTAAGGTCAAAATAAACTTGATTAAGTCACAAAAATATTTAAAAATATTTATTTTTGAAATAAAGTTTAAAGATATTCTGTGTGATCTGACAGAGTTCTGCACACAGCTGATGAACACGTCAGCCAGACGGAAAATTCAAACTTCCTGAATCCAAACACAGTCAGAGAGCAAAACCTGAGAAGCCCTGAGACCCCCCCATTCTGATTCCTAACCACAACACTGACGGTTGGAGACTTAAAGACCTTTTGGACTTCATTACAAATACATTTAGGGTATATAATTTAGGGCTGGGTTAACAAAATCAGTGAATCGATTTGAATCAATCTAAGCTTTGTGGTCTAAAACATAATTTTTTCCTCATACTTTCTTCTTCTTCTGCAATAAAGTGAAATGCTATAACGCGATCGCCACCTAGTGTCCAAACTGAAAC
>NW_023417249.1:9912-10948 GCF_002922805.2 Oryzias melastigma | reverse complement strand
GAGGAGATCGGAGGAGATCAGAGGAGGAGATCAGAAGAGGAGATCGGAGGAGATCAGAGGAGGAGATCAGAAGAGGAGATCAGGGGAGATCTGAGGAGATCAGAGGAGGAGATCTGAGGATATCAGAGGAGATCGGAGGAGATCAGAAGAGGAGATCAGGGGAGATCTGAGGAGATCAGAGGAGGTCAGAGGAGGAGATCAGAAGAGATCAGAGGAGATCTGATGAGGAGATCAGAGGAGGTCAGAGGAGGACCTGAGGGTTTGGGTCCTGTGAGCAGCAGGAAAGGAAGAAGAAATACTGTCACCTCTAGGAGCACCTCCTCCCTTTAGTTCTCCTCCTCTCGATCTTCATGATATTCATTTCATCATTTTGGTTGATTACTATAAATGCGACAGCTCAGATATTTATCTATAACTCTGCTTCTGTGGTTTCAGCAGGCCTCCTCATCCTCCTCCTCCTTCTGCTCCTCCTCCTCCTGTGGTGGTGGTGTCATGCTGAGGCCTCCTCAGTTCTACTGGAGCTGAAGGAGTTCCAGGTTTTGGGCGGGTCCAGTGAGAGATCTCCGCTAACCTGCTGTGGTTTCTGTCTTCCTGTTCGTGGCTCAACACGCCACAACAACACAAAGACACAACGGCTGCGTGTGCAACAGTTGCTCCACATTTGGAAACACAGCGGAGCTTCAGCAGTTCAGAGTCTGATCACCGCTTTCAGTCTTTTCTTTTGAGCAGCGTCAAAACTAAAGTACAATAAAAACTGCTGTGGGGTCAGAGCGACACGTTTAGATGAGAATAGAGACAAGAAGATCGAGAACGGTGAGGGAGTCCTGCAGGATCAGACTTGGGGAAGACCCAAAACACGCTGGAGAAACGACTGGCCTGGGAACACCTCGAGATCCCACCAGAGGAAATGGAGGTGGGCGGGAGGAGGGAAGTCTGAGCATCTTTGCTTAGACCGCTGCCCCCACAACCCGGAGATGAGCAACCTGGATGAGCGGATCAATGGATGGATGGATGATGGAAGATGGATGGATGGATG
>NW_023417249.1:0-7544 GCF_002922805.2 Oryzias melastigma | reverse complement strand
ACACAACAGGAACATTTCTGGATCCGAGGGACTCAGTTTGATGTTTTAGACGTTTCCAGGATTCTGCCAGGATCAATATTTCCACATCAGAAACCAGGGATCCATCCGGTGGAACCAGTTTAAATCAACCAGGAATATTTAATCTCACTTCAATAAATAAAAAATAAAATCCAACAATAATTGTCTTGCTTTTGTTGTTTTTTTTTTCTTCTTTTTTAGACATTTAAATGCAGAATTAATCCACAGTATAAGTTGTTTAAATGTATATTTTGGTTCAGATTCTTTATCTAAATTTTCCTTTCAGTTAAAGAAAGAAAACAGAACTCCTGTTGATCTAGTTGTTTTTTTTCAGAACACTTAACTGGTTCTGTGGTTCCGGGCGTTCGATGACCCACTTTGGGACCTGGAAAAACGAGTTGATGGCTCTCAGGAGCTCGTAACTCAGACTCAACCAGACTTTCTTTACCTTCAATAAAACTGTTTGACCTGGAAGTTCTGATGCTAATTTTCCTACAGGAAAGCATGTCTTCCTGCGCAGACATGACGTTTGGATTTTAACCAGTGTGCCAGCACCGACGTCTCTACCAAAGTCTACTTTCACCGTGTTTAATGTTCGGGAGGAGACGCTGTCTGCAAACTCAACAGATCACTCAGAACATCAGCCTGATGGATCGCTCCTGGCAGCCCGCAGAGGTTCACATAACCCCATTAGTTATCTCTGAGGCTCCAAGATCTCAACCCACGTAGAGAAATGTGGATGAAATCCAAACTGCGATGCAGCGGAGAGAGGAAAACCTCATTAATCCTGGGTGAAAGCCTTTTTGGCGTCAGCAGAGAGCAGACGCTTTCTGCAGCACCTCCACGTGAACTTCTGTGAACTCTGAGGTCTGCAGAAAGGTAAACCTGCAGAAGAACATCCACACAGACTGTTTCCAGCAACAACAGTCTGCAGGTGATTAAAAAAACAATAATTAATGTTAATTCAAGAAGAGACATCAGGAACGCCAGCAAAGATTTATCTGTCTTACAGAAAAATGTGCAAGAATTAAGTCCATAATCTCTGTCGGTTCGGACGTTTGGGCTTGGGATGAACTGGAACCATAGATGAATAGACCCCAGAGTCTAGAGCAGGAGTATCCAAAGTCAGGCCTTGAGGGCCAGTGTTCTACATGTTTTCCAACCAACCTGCCATTGAAACTCCTTATTGGCCAAACACACCTGATNGCTTGCTATGCTAGCCAGTTGTCTGGTGGACAGCAGAGCTCGCTAGCTCCATATAGCTGAACTAAATATTTGTAGAACTGTTGGACTTTTACATTGGAGCTTTAGCTCCAGATCAGTGTTTGACCACTCAAGAGGTAGGGATAGGCTCCAGCAACTTGATCACCCTGAAAGAAATTCATCTGATTCTGAGGATGGATGGATGGATGGATGGATGGATGGATGATGGATGGATGGATGGATGGATGGATGGATGGATGATCATCATCAGGAAGTTCACCGTTTTGCTCCAAAGTTTGACACCTACACCCTCGACTCTGAGAGTTCAAATAATCAAATTCATGGATTATCTTATCGATCCAGAACTTTCCAGCAAATGAGGGAGTTAACAAAGAAGGTCAAACTTCATCAGAGAAGTGACTGATGTCAGTTAAATGTCAGGAACAGGGAGACAGATGGGGGCACAAGTCGAGCCAGGGGCGAGGTCCACGGTCAAGAACAAGCACAGACGAGCCACCTCGAAGCTGGAATCTCTTCTGCTCCCCAGGAGGGGAGAGTGGTACAGAAGGACAACACATGAACCGCACTGCACCAAACAGAGGCGTGGAGAACTAAATATAAAAGAAACGATCGAGAATAGAGTAAATAGAAATAGAGAACAGAGCCCCGGTGCCAGGAGAGTGCACAGAATGTTTGAGGGGCAGGAGCTCAAAGTTGGAGAAGGGCAACAAAAAACACATTATTTTGAGTTTTTTAAATCTTTTAAACAATTTGGAAATTAAGGAAAACTTTAAAATAAAGTACTAAGAGATAAGTACTCAGTTTCTTCGTTCATCTCCTGCCTTGCATCCTCCTTCTCAGCTCCTCCAGTTGGGGCTTCTCTCCGACCGTGAAGGATGCTGGTCTTAGAGCCAGCAGCTGATCATGAGTGTAAACAGTGCCAGGGTCATCTGGGCGTGGCTGCAGTGGGTCATGAGTAGCCCCAGCACCGCAAAAAAGAGGGAAAGTATCCAAACCTCTGAATCCTGTTGGTTGGATACTTAGCTGGATGAACAAAGAGAGTCTAGAAACAAACCAAGAATGACAGTAGATTAACTTAAGCTTGAAGACACTAGAAGAAAGAAAGTTAGAAAAGTTTGTCAAACAGAGTCGCTGCCACTAGCTAGCGCCTGAGGCAGCACCGTCTTAGAACCATGAGGTTTCTGTTTTTGAATCGCCCTTAGTCCTGCCTGACCCCCCAGGAGCTGCACCATCAGTTGAAGGTTTGGACCCACTGGGAGTCCCAACCTTCATCTGATGGTGACTAAATCGCTCCTGGGGGTAAATTCAGACACTCAAACCCCTCCACCACGATAAGGTGGCGATTTAGGGAGGGGAAAAATGTTTTTGACCCAATTGGGAGGGAAAACCGAAGGACTCGGAGGAAACCCACAGGCCGCTCGGCCTCTTTATATTTGGAACGAATCATTTAGTGTGACGGATTTATTTGGGCTCAGATTTAGATTGAGTTTTTCTGGGTAGTCGTCCTGAACTGAAACTATCAGGAACCAAAGAACGGTTCTTCTAACAGGTGGGGGGAACCGAAGCACTCGGAGGAAACCCACACAGACACGGGTCAGTCAGGACCTATCAATCCAACTAACCAGCGCCGCCCCTTTTTTAAGCCCATTTTGGTGATTCATTTTACACAAGAAGTTCAGAGATTTCAACTGAATCTGAACTCCAAACTCATCTGATCTAAACTACTTTTACACGTCACAATTTCTGAAAACGTCCCGTTTTATCATCTACAGTCTACAATAAACATTTTCATGCTTTAGGATTAGAATTTCTGAGTCACATGAACAGATTGTGCAGAACAGACACTTTTTATCTTTACATAATAGTGAAATTGAATCAAAATTAGGAAAATATTTTTTGATACAAGCTAACTAATATAACAAAAAGAAAAGTGTCACAAAATCAAAATAAACTTCATTTATAAAAAGCTTTTCTACTTTTCTCAGATTGAAGCGCTTTACAATTACAAACAAAGTCACAGAAATTAAAATAAAACTGTAGATATACAGTAAATAGTAAATAAATACATTATAAAAAAGTAAAATCTCCTACAAATAAAACTAAAAAATCTAATTCAAATCTAACTTTAAGTATAAAAAGCACTTCTCATGTTTCTCAGATCGAAGCGCTTTACACTTAAAAACAAAATCACAGAAATTCAAATAAACCGTAGTCAATAAATACATTTAAGGAAGTAAAATGTCCTACATATAAAACTAAAAAATCTAATTCAAATCTAACTCTAAGTATAAAAAACACTTCTCATATTTTCTCAGCTTTACAATTCTAAACAAAAACACAACAATTCCGATAAAGTGTGCTGGATCTAATCCCAGCACACAACACACACACTCCTGATGAACTTCTAGAGTCCCTGAGAGAACAGAGAAGTTCTGTCTCTGCTGCGTCTATCTCCAACCTCTTTCACGATCCTTGAGTTTCTTCTGCTCTCGGATCTTTCTAGATTCCTTGGAAACCTTTATTGGTTCTGGTTTTTTTATGATGGGACCTCTGCGTTTCAGACTTGGGGGGTTTCCAGCAGGACTCTGAGGCTTGTTCACTTCAGCTTTTGGTGGTTTGGTGGTTCCAGCGCCTGGAGAAACCTGCTTTGTAGGTCTGGATTCTTTTCCTATCACAGGTATCAGACTTGGTGGGTTTCCAGTGGGACTCTGAGGCTCGTTCAGAACAGTTGTTGGCTGTTGGGTCTTTCCAGCGTCTGGAGAAACCTGCTTTGTAGGTCCTAATCTTTTGGCTAACACGGGTATCAAACTCCGGCGGTTTCCAGCAGGAATCTGAGGCTTGTTCACAGCAGCCGTCTGTCGTTCAAAGAGTTCCAAGTTAACCTCCACCAGTTCCTTTTTCAGGTCGTAGTTCTTCTTTTTCAAATCCTCAACATCTCTGATCACTTGATGGAATTCTTTGAGCAGCGCTTTAGTTTCTGATTTGGACTTTTCAATCTCCCTCTGTTCCTCCAGAAGGACTTCTCTTTCCTGTCTGAGGAGAAGGATTTGACTTTTCTTCTCAGGGATCCGATCAGGAAAGATGAAATCCTGCTGTTGGCTGTAGATCTGAATGACCTCCTGGATGTGTTCGCGTTGGATCTCCAGTTCACATTTTTCTGCCTCCAGGTTGATCAGATCCATCCTCATTGCTGATTCTTGGCTGCGTTTCTTCTTGAGCTCTTCCATTTCTTTCTGGAGAACTTCCTTCTGCTGCTCTAAGGCCTGGATCTGATCTTTGTATTCCTCAGTGGAGACGCCCGGAGTCGTCATCAGAGGAGCTTCCTCTTGTTGGATCTTTAGTTGGAGCTGCAGAAGCTTCTCCTGGAGGACGGAGTTTTGGTCCTGGGCAGCTTTGAGGTGGTCTCCTGCAGAGATGTAGGTGTCTTTGTTGTCTGACAAACAGACAAACTTGTCCAGAAGCGTCTTCAGTTCCTGGACCATTTCCTCATTTTCCTTCTCTAAGACGTTTATCTGATGTTTTTGCTGCAGAGCTTCATCTTGGTCTGCTGAGATGGAATCCTTTTGGAGCTTGTTCTCGTTTACAGGTTTGAACAAACTCCTAAAAACTCCCCTTACGTAGCGGCTGAATCCGCTCAGACCTCTGGAGCGGTCCGGCGTCTGGCTGTTGGGCTCACAGAGTTCTGTGGTGGAGCTGATAGATCTAGAACACAGCATGGCTTGTTTGCTGGTAAAGTTTCTGAAACAGCTTGAAAATCTCTCTTGGGTCTTTGGAGGGTCTTTGGTCTAACCGTAACGGTTGTTTCCGTATGAGATCTTTCGCTCAGATCAAGAGTTTTCTGGCGTTGGAAGATGACATAGTTTGACATCATTCTGTGAAATGTTTCTGGAGATGATGTCATTTCATGTCATTCTTCTGTAGCGCTGCTGGAGTTTATGTAATATGACGTCATTCCTCTGAACATCTGAAGCCCTCTGGTGACGTCAGTCTCTGTCGGCCCCTCCCCTTCACGTGACCAGTCGTTGTGGCGTTGTGGTCACGTGTGAATGAGCGGCTGAATCCAGTGACGTCACGTGGCCTGGGCGTTCCCGCCTCCAGCCCCGAATGTTTTTCTGACTCAGACCTGCCCTGTAACATTCACGAGAATGGCAGTGTTGTATTTTCCCAGCTTCAGTGAATGCAGCACACGCACGGCGGTCTGACCAATCAGACAAACGGACACGCGGCGGGTTCGTGAGGAAAAGAAGCGGGAAGCTCTTCTGTTGTGGCGGCTGCAGCGGCGGGAAGACTCTGTCCGAACACCTGGAACAGGTAAAGGCGGGAAATGTTCCCGTGATGTGAACACCTGTGTGACCTGATGACAGGTGTGTTAGCTCCAGCGTTAGCCTAGCATCAGTCAGTCTGTTCCTCCACGACAGAGAAAGTGAGTAGAAAATGTCCAGGATTTGTGTGGAAGCTCTAAGAAGAAGCTGATGTTCTGATCACATTTGTTCTTCAGACATTGGAATCAAATCAGGTTTGATTGGATCCTGAACTTTTCCTAGAAGGAGTTTCAGATCTGCTAGAGGAGTTTTCTGGAGCTGCTGCTCATTCTTCAGGCTGCAGTTTGTCTGTTTTCATGCAGACATTGATGAAGGAGATGATTGTTTGATGAGGATTACATCATCTGATCGGATCATTTGGTTTCCTGGAGATGCTCTCTACCACATAGTTGAAGGACTTGTTCTGTCTCTTTGCATTTCCAGAGATTTACTCCGGAGAATCAAACGTTTGGTTATTTGTGGATTTTATATTTATCATGGACACAAATGTTTATATGAAGGAATCAAGTCCAAATATCCAGACAGGAGAGAGTTAATACTGTTTAACATTTCAAGGTCATTTATTCTGTTTCATAATTCAAACTGTAATATTTAGAAAGTTTCTCATTAAATTTCACTTTAATTCTAATCATTCTACAGATTTCTGTTGTTTTTAACTTTTAGTTCGCATCTATTATTCTAAATCATTCTGATGTTTTTTCTTCACAGATGACAGTGAACGAGGAAGAGAGCAGCAGAAGGATGGAGGGATGAACACGAGTCTAATGAGGAACACAACAGGTAGCATCCCAAATGGAGTCTGTGATTGGAGGACTGCATTAACAGTCACAGCAGGTGAAGCATCAATGCATGTTTGGAGAGCAGAAAAGAGAATTTCCGTCAACTTGGTTTGCAACAGTTGAGTGTGTGGACGACTCTGTAACCACTAAAGCAGCTTTCTGCTTTTCACTTCCTCTTTTAAAGAACTAAACAGACAATTAGAAGATGAAAAAACAGAGAGAAAGATGAGCAGGTGGTGACATGATGAAAGGAGGAGGTAGAGGGAAGTGGAGGGGAAACGAGTGAGAGAAGGAAAGAGGTCAAAATGAGATTAGACTGTCTTTAAAGAAAGGAGCGGTCTAGAAAAAGGTGACAGCAAAATACTGGATGGAAAGTATCTGCAGACACAGAAGTCCACCGTGAACCCTGACACAAATAACCTGTTTGGTTGTGAGGGAAAAAACAAACATAGGAATTGTCTGTAAAATCAAATCTGATCATTATCTTCCTTATCAGATCAATACTGATGTAGAAGACATTCTTTACATCGTCGTGTTTGACAATAAACCTGCAGAATTTGAAAACTCGTAAACTTGAATTGAAAGGTTTCTTTCACTCCGTAAATCCCCCAGTCTTTAGTGAGGGAGCAGGCTCCGCCCCCACGTTCCCCGCTCCAGGAAACGCCCCCGAATCCCTTTCAAGATGCGATTCCGTACTTTTCCCGTCCAATCCACAGTCCCCGTGTGACTGTCACATGACCCCGCAGCAGCTGGAGTCACGTGACTTGTTGCACTTCCTGATCGATGTGGACGACAAAAGCGCTAAAACTCTTGGACCAGAACGGTTCTGAAGATGTTCTGAACCCAACAGCCGAGTCCAGCCTCAGATCCAGGAACAACAACAGTTTCCGTCCTGGTGGTGGAGCGGTGGACCAGCTCTACACCCTCTCCAGGGGGTGTCGTGAAGTGAACCGTATCCAGAGGTCACCTGCAGGAGAACCGAGTTCAAACCTACCAGGTTCATTTGTTACTAAAGTGTTGTTAGTCTGTAAAAGGTTTTGCACTCGTAGCAACAAATTTGTGTCTGTAGAAGCCAATCAGGACGCGGCTTAGACCTGCGGATCAGATGACGGGAGAACAAAAACCAAACATTCCTTCATGCAAACCAGAGTTCAGGCTGCTTTTGAGTTTCAGCTTCAAATAATAAATGGTGAATATTTAC
>NW_023417248.1:9610-20509 GCF_002922805.2 Oryzias melastigma | reverse complement strand
GTGCTGAGTGGGTCTTTGTGGCAACATGGTATGAGGTGGCCTACTATCCAACTACAGGAACAGTAAGTCAGAAGGGCAATAATGCGCTTTAACAATAATTAAGTCAGAACATCATTAATATCCTTTTTTACAATACATTGAACTGCCTTGTAACATCACATCATCTATTATAGCAGTAGACTATATAACTTTTTACATGGATTACACAAGGAACTGTTACATGTTTACACAGGTTGCAAACAAATAAAATATGAAATCAAGTTGTAGAATTGCACTAGAATATTAAATGATTGTTGGAATGAAACTTCAGAATGGATTAAAACATTTATGACATTTTACAGAAAACTACTTTCCAAGCTGTGCTGATCTCTGGAGGAGAGAAGTCATTTGTTCTCATGAACTACGGTTCTCTTGCTGCAGCAGTTTGGAATGTTCAGGTTTGCCTCATGACTCTCAATATGTTTACTATGTGAGCATTAATTTGCAGTTTCTGAGTGTAATACTTTCATTGATGTATATTTTTGAATCTACAGGCTGGCTATGACACCATAAACTCTTTTCACTATTTTACTATTCCTGGATCTTTGTCAAGTTCTGCATCAGGCGTCAACTCCACTTTTAGTCTCAGCAGCAACATCAATGTAACGGGTCGCTGGGCCTTCCAAATAGACAGCGGTCCGGATAACTTCAAGTTTAAAGGTAAAGTCCTGCTGTAATTTTCACAGCATCATAACTGGTATTAGTTGTGGTTTTTGTAAACACAGTACTTTATCCAGGTAAGTGGAGAGAATCTGAAATTTGTCAAGAAAATGAAACTATAAACAGTATAAACATTTGTTCCTCTTTTTAGTTGTCAAAAAGAGAAATATGTTAGTTTTTACTTCACTTTAGATTATTGACTTTAGTTGATCTCAAACGCATACAAATGTTAGTATTGCTTTCAGCATTGACAATTTGATTTATTTTCAGGTCATTTTTATCCAATTCCTGGACTTGCAAGTTACCGGTCACTCGATGGAAGTTCTCCTCTGATTTACCTGCAAAGACCTTTTGTCTACTTTGGAAAAACATACAACTACATTTATGTATGTAACAATAATAATGACAAACAATCTAATCAAAGGCAATAAGAAAAAAATAATTCACAATCAAAACAGTTTTCCTCTTGTCAGAAAAACTTGACTGCTTGTGTTCATTTCATATGATGAAGGAAATGTAATCCTATTTGCAGTGTTACCCAGCACTTTACATTAGTAATGTGTCGCACATCACATTGATAAGAAGCAAATATGAAAAGTTGATATGAATCAGTGTCAGAACATGCTCATTTATGGTGATTGTTTAAGAATTTGAAGAGTTATGGTATGCCAAAGAGCAAGAGTTATCTGTGTCACAGGCGACATCTACAGTTTTAAAAGGCTAACAACTATAGGAATCAATAAATTGACTTTTTCAGCTTTTGCAGTTAATGTGATGTGAGAAGTTTGAGCATTTATAAGTGCAATTGTGTTTTCAGGTCAACCACAATGGACACTTGACCTTTAATTCTCCATTTAGCTCATATACACCGCAAAGATTCCCACTCTATGGATCTAGGGACATAATCGCTCCATTCTGGACAGATTTAGACAACAGACAAAATGGTTTTGTCCTCTACAACCAATACACCAGTGGCAGTGTCCTCCAACAAGCTACACAGGACATTAATAGCTACTTCCCAAACCTCAACTTCAGTGCTGAGTGGGTCTTTGTGGCAACATGGTATGAAGTGGCCTACTTTCCAACTACAGGAACAGTAAGTCTTTTATCAGTAAAATTATTACCAGGCCAAGTAAATATTCGATTTTATTCAAGATCAGCAGTTATCTGTTCTTTTTGAGAATGCAATAAAATTTTAGACTGGGGGACTATAAATTGTTAATAAAGGTGATTTTTCAGACCAATTTTCTTTTCTTTTAGAAAACAACTTTCCAAGCTGTGTTGATCTCTGGAGGACAGACATCATTTGTTCTCATGAACTATGGTGCCATTGCCTCAACATCTCAGAACGTGCAGGTTGGACTCATCACATTACTTGAGGATTAATCTGCAGTTTCTGAGTGTAAATGCCTTTGTTCATATATATTTTTGAATCTGCAGGCTGGCTATGACACCATAGACTCTGTTCACCATTTGACCATTCCTGGATCTTTCTCAAGTTCAGCATCAGGCGTCAACTCCACTTTTAGTCTGAGCAGCAACATCAATGTAACGGGTCGCTGGGCCTTCCAAATAGACAGCGGACCTGACGGCTGCCAATTTAAAAGTAAATTGCTGCTTTTAATTGTTTTGAATACATGATTCCTGACAAAAATATAATGGCTCGTATCAGGCAGGATTTCAGCAACAACAGCAAAAAAAGATGACAACAGAATGACAATAAAACTGAAAAATGAAGAATAACAATTTTTATTGTCCTGTTTGAAAATGCTTTTATATTTTGACCAGGTTATTTTTCTTTTTATTACAAGTGTGTGTGTGTGTGTGTGTTTTTTTACAATGTTGTGGATTAACATGGACTATCAAGGGGTACATGAACTTCATCATCTTAAAGATAACTTTTTCCTGTTCTGTTTCAGACAGATCTGTGCAGTTGGGTGATTTCTTCTGGAGCGACAGCAACTGCACACAAAAGTGCACCTGCACCACATCAGGCGTTCATTGTATCACCAAGCTTTGCTCTTTCCCTGAAACCTGCCAGCAAACAAATTTTCAGTTCCTCTGCTTCAATGGTAAATCAGCTTAATATAGATTAATAACTTGATTAAACTGAAGTTCTGAAAGAGTTTTACAGAATTGATATTCAAAAATACACAAGAAAATGGCAAAATTTCATAATAATGAATTGGTCGATCAAAATTAATAGTAAAACGCAAAGATAAAGTTGTAAATTATACCAACATTAACAAAAATGCATTTGTTTTTGTACAGATCAAGAAATTAAGTTGAGTTTGTTAAAGTCTATGGTTTATACATTATCTGTTAAAATGGATAATCAAGGAGTATTTCTCAAACATGTTTGAGCACCTAAAATTGTCTAACTACTAAGTCTATTGAAATGTTTCTGATTATTCAATTTATAACAACATGAATGATTTTATGTTGTTTCTTTGTTTTATCTTAAAGGGCCGTACTATGATTTTCTTAAGCCTTTCACAGTGAGCTAATTCCTTATATTTGATCTTATATTACCTTTGGAACACTAAAATACAATTATTTATGAAATATCAGTTATTTTTCTGGAGTTTTTTCCTACTCGAAAGTAAAATGACTTGATTCCTAAAGCTCCGCCTTCTGCTGTGTGTGGTTACCGCCCATTTCATGACATGATCCTAGAGTCTGTCTTTCTTCATTTCTCACACAAAAATAAACAGTATCCAAATTTCTTCAAAGCTGGATGCACTTTATCTGCCTTTAGTGGGCCCAGCCATCGCTACACTGGTTTATTACACAAATGCTCTCGACGTCTGCACGAATGTGCCTGACAAAGGGATGGGGTCTTAAAGAAGCCCCGCGTCTAAAGTAACAAAACCTGTTTGAGCTGGAATTTCTTGATGACAGGACACAAGTGGAAGATATATGGTATTCTGCATCTAAAATAAAAGTTTTTGCTGATCACCACTAGCTCAGTGGAGAAATTGAGTGTTAGTGTTAAGAGTGGGAACGGTGCTGTCAGAGCAGACTCTTCCTAGAAGGAGCGGTTCAAATCGTGCTGTCGTCAGCACAATACCGTTCGCTCGTTTTCGTGGGTATGGGAGGGGCTGCTGCAGACGGCGCAGGTTTTTAGAAGATTACTCTTAAATGCATGAATGGATCAAAATACCGCTTTGGAGTTCGTTATAGTGAGGAATGAACAGTAAAATGCATTTAAAACCTCATAAAGTAGAATTTTCATGGTAGGGCCCCTTGATTCTGCTTGATTCACATTCTAAGTGGATATAAATGCTCAAAGTTTTGTCCATTTTTAGCAACAAGAGTAACCACTTTTTTTTTTTTTAGAATTAGACTCGTTAGTTTAACCATGTATAGTTTATTTATTTATTTTTGTTTGATTTACAGGTTCATTGGCTTCAGCAGTCTTAAGTAAGTGTATTTCTTTGACTTATCTTGGTTATTAATCTGTTATTTCTTCTGTCAAAATATATGAAAAAAGAATAAAATGTCAAACGGAAATGGTTTCTATTATGTCTTTTGATCCATAACGAGAGCTTGCCAAATTTAAGAGTGCATCCCTCCCTCTTCTTCTTTTTCTTTTGGCTTTTCCCTTCAGTGGTCACCACAGCAAATCAGCGACCTCCATCTAACCCTATCTTCTACATTCTCTACTCTTAACACCAGCTAATTTCATGTCTTCGTTCGCTGGATCCGTAAACCTCTTTGGTCTTCCTCAAGGTTTGCCTGCCTGGAAGCTCTAGACTCTGAATCCTTCTCTCTCATATATTTGAACATAATTTGTGGTAAAGTTAAAATTAAGCTACATCAAGATTTTAAAGGAAGAGCTAAACATAGCAATTTATACCAGTTTGACATCACATGATCTATACTATGAAGTTGCCTAGTTATCCTAGTCTTCTTATAGCGTCATGTTATTGAATTAAATATGAGTTTTTTGTGGTTAAATAAAAGAAATTCCTACAACATAACAATCTCACAACTACCTCATAATTATTGGATATTGTTCAAAGCATTTCTCATGGAAAACCAACTAAATTTTCTATTAAAAATAGAATCAAAATGGTGTTTCATAAGACAAGTTATTACACATTCTGGTGTGTTTGGTCATTTATTTATAGTCAAATACTGTTCAAAACCTCTTTAACACTTTTATCTAATTTCACAATTTAAAATCAAGTTAACCTAAATACTATTGATGTTGGTATGAATTTAATCGGCACTGACTTTTTTTTTTTTTAACTTGTTTTAGGCAACTTTTATCCAATTTCTGGAACTGAAAGCCCTCGATCTGATGATGGAAGTTCTCCACTGATTCAACTGCAAAGACCTTTTGTCTACTTTGGAAATACATACTACACAATTTATGTATGTAAAATGGTTATTGACAAAACTCTTTAACGAAATCAAATCAATTTTAAAATCGCTTCATTGGCTCCCTGTGCAATTCAGAATTGTTTTTAAAATTATTTTATTGGTTTATGGTATTGGGGCTTCATATTTATCTGATATGATTTCAAGGTATGAACCCTCGTGGACCCTGGGGTCCTCTGGTACAGGTCTCCTAGTTATTCCAAAAGTCAGAACAGAAACGTATGACGAGGCCTCATTCAGTTACTATGGACCTTTTCCGTGGAACAGCATCCCAGAGAGACTCAAGGCTGCAGAGACTGTTCATGTTTTTAAAGGAAGACTCAAGACCTACCTTTTTAATCTGGCTTTTACTTAAAATTTATAAAGTTATTTGATATTTTAATTGTCCCATAATTGTCCCCTCTTTTTACTCAGTTGTTTAAACTAACATAGTTCCATCTATGATTAAAATGAGCAAATAACAGGCAATTGTTTATTACTGCCCCTCTGTTTTTAGGTCAACCACAACGGACACTTGACATTTTCTGCCCCATTTGGATCATTTTCCCCTCAAAGATTCCCAATATATGGATTCAAAGACATAATTGCTCCATTCTGGACAGATTTGGACAACAGTCAAACTGGCTCAGTTCTCTTCAACCAATACACCAGTGGCAGTGTCCTCCAACAAGCTACACAGGACATTAATAGCTACTTCCCAAACCTCAGCTTCAGTGCTGAGTGGGTCTTTGTGGCAACATGGTATGAAGTGGCCTACTTTGGAGCTTCAAGAACAGTAAGTCAGTACATTATTACAGACAGATTCAACAAAACATACATGTTTTAATACTAGGTCATCTTTTAAAAGCTGAATAAATTTATGTGAAACAGTGACACAACCAGCCAACCAAAAGGTAGTAAAAAATGTATGCTTTTTTTCAGAAAATAACTTTCCAAGCTGTGTTGATCTCTGGAGGACAGAACTCATTTCTTCTAATGAACTATGGTTCGATTGCCTCAACAACTCGGAATGTTCAGGTTTGACTCATTACTCTTCATCTGTGAGTATTGATTTGTTGTTTGAGTGTAAACACATTTGTTGATGTATGTTTTTGAATCTGCAGGCTGGCTATGACACCATAAACTCGTATTACCATTTCACCATTCCTGGATCTTTCTCAAGTTTTGCAACAGGCAGCAACTCCACTTTTAGTCTCGGAAGCAACGTCAACGTAACAGGTCGCTGGGCCTTCCAAGTAGACAGTGGAGTTAGAGGCTGCCAGTATTATTGTAAGTTGCTGCCTTAAATTCTGATAAATGCATACTTTTGACAGCTTTATATTTAAGGGATTATGTCTGATAAGGTGTCCAGTTTTAGAAATTAATAAACAACTTGGAGGCGTCTTGCTGTTTGATGTGAAATGGAGAAAGTTAATTCATTTCTGATTAAGGGACACTTTGGAAGGCATTATGCTGCTTGTGGTCACTTCCACAATAAAAAAAAATGAATTGATTATTAGTAGTTTAATCTTGTTTTTTATGGTTTTATATGATACGTGATGTGATGCCTTTAAAGTTGATATGAGAGGAATGTAAATTATACATATAAGTTATATTATTCTGAGCTATTATAGATTAATGTTGACTGTCATGATCTACGTGATTTCCAATATCTTAAAGATAACTTTTTTTCTGTTTTATTTCAGACACACCTGTTCAACTGGGTGATGTTTTCTGGAGTGACAGCAACTGCACACAAAAGTGCACGTGCTCCACATCGGGCATTTTTTGCATCACTGAGCTTTGCTCCTTCTCTGAAACTTGCGTGCCGACGAACTTTCAATTCCTCTGCTTCAATGGTAATTCAGCTTAAAATACATGAATAACTTGATCAAACTGAAGTTCTGAAAGTGTTTAGAAATATTGACGTTAAAAAAAAGCCAATGCAACATTCAAATAATGATAGTTTAAAAATAAATGCTAACGTTGTACACAATAAAATTTACAAAAATAGGTTTACTCTTCAGATGTATCTATAGTTTATTCAGAATAGTTTGACATTTTTAGTTTGTGATGAATCTGGTAAAATGTAAAGTTATGGTTGAATGTCTCTAATATGTCTGAATGCCTAAAATCATCAAACAAATGCTGCATCTATAAAAATGTTTTATTGTTCTATTTCAATAAGGAGAAATATTAGGAACACGAGAAAATATTTATTTCTGATACAGAAAGTTTTGCATGAAATAAGTCCATAATCTTAGGGTGTTAGACTCTTACCCAATTACAATTTGCCTTGTAGGAATAAACTTTGACCGAAGATGAATAAAGCCCAGAGCCTAGAGGCATATGGTGGTTACAAGTCAGATCACGACAAAGGATTATATGTCTCTGAGGAGAACAGGGTAATTGGAGGGTTGGGAAACTGACTAGAACACAGAAAGACAATCCTTTGTGAATTTTAAGGCAAACATATGATTTAATTGTCTTAAAAAATTACGGGCTCTTTAGTTGTTGCTTCAAACTGAAGACCTAATTAAAAATGACGAGTGACATAACAATATGGTATACCTGGAAGAGACGTGAATCCTTTATAAGGAAATTGTGTCAAAGTTCCATTTAGAGACACATGAACAATTTTATGTTGTTTTTTCTTTGGATCTAAACCTGTCTCTTTTGTTTGATTCACAGTCTCAGTAGTGGTCCCCCCAGTTACCAGTAAGTTCTCAATTTTTACAGATTTACTCATTAATGCAATCAAATATTAAAAACACAATCAATATTTCTTTCAAGTAAAATGAATCATTGTTTTTGTAAATAATGATTTATTTTGTGTGACTTACAGCCACATTTGACCCACCAGTAATAAGTAAGCATAGCATTTTAACTGATCTTATTCAGTTTATAGTCTCTTTACAGTTTGTTCTTTGATCTATGAAAAGCTTTTAATCTTTGACTCTTTTTCTTTTTTTTTAACCTTACCTGTCTACTTTATTAAAATTTCAGCATCAGCAGAACCTCCAGTTATTACAACCACATCGGCTCCACCAGTTATAAGTAAGTTCTTTATTTTGTTAGATTTTGGTTATTTTTTCCATCTAAATATATATGTATTTAAAAAATCAAAAAAATCAATGTATTTCGCTTTATAAACACATGATCTATATGACTTGCATATACAAGCCTTCTTCAATTGAACTTTTATTGCTTTTAATCATGGCTAAGATAGTAAATGAAAAAGGAGTGAAAAATATGCGATCAAGATTTCAAGAAATAAATAAATGGGAATTGTGTTTTAGTACTCAGTTTATTAAAAAAAATGTAAATCTTCAAAATTAAATCTTAATTAATTAAGATTTAATTTAAGATTAATTAATTAATCTTAAAACTTGCACTTGAACCAATATTGTACAAAAGTCACAGCACCCTTGTTTTTACACACACAAACATGACCATAAAATCTTTAACTTTTTGCAAAGCACAGAGAGAATACCTGGAAAATCAGATCTATTTTGGCTAAAGAAATATTTATATGAGGAATGTTTTTTTTAATTGAATTGTACTGTCTTTGATTTATTCACAGTCAATTCAACACTTCCAGGTAAGTTTACTCTTTATCCTTAGATAATATCATAGTTTATCCAGAAATCCAAAACATTACAGACAGCATTGTTGAACCAACATTGTTTTTTTTTCTTCCAGACTCTCTTTATCCAATTTATGGAACTGCAAGCTCTCGATCTGATGATGGAAGTTCTCCACTGATTCACCTGCAAAGCCCTTTTGTCTACTTTGGAAAAACATACTACACAATTTATGTATGTAAAATGGCTATTGACACGACCAAATCAAATGCATAAAAATATGTTAAAACTGAATATTTTCTCACTCTGATCAAAATACATTTTAAACAGCTTGGTTTTTTTTTAGATAAAGAGAGAAATGTAGAAATGTATTTGACAATTTAAGAAAATTATTAAATATATATATATATATATATATATATATATATATATATATATATAGTTACACCTGTGATTAAAGTGAGCTTATAAAGTGAGATTGTTTATAAATGCCCCTCTGTTTTTAGGTCAACCACAACGGACACTTGACATTTTCTGCCCCATTTGGATCATTTTCCCCTCAAAGATTCCCAATATATGGATCCAGAGACATAATCGCTCCATTCTGGACAGATTTGGACAACAGTCAAACTGGCTCAGTTCTCTTCAACCAATACACCAGTGGCAGTGTCCTCCAACAAGCTACACAGGACATTAATAGCTACTTCCCAAACCTCAACTTCAGTGCTGAGTGGGTCTTTGTGGCAACATGGTATGAGGTGGCCTACTTTCCAGCTACAGGAACAGTAAGTCAGAAGAGCAATAATACGCTTTAACATTAATTAACCTTGAAAACTTGATTTCAATTTCTTAAAAATAGTTAAATTTAGACACAAAATGTAAACTTAGAACAAAATTATGAAAACAGAAATGTGTGAAAATCTACTTCAATGTAAAATAATTGTAGATAAACAAATACAATACATTTTAATATTTTTCAGAAAACAACTTTCCAAGCTGTGCTGATCTCTGGAGGACAGAAATCATTTGTTCTTATGAACTACGGATCAATTGCCACAGCTGGCTCGAATGTTCAGGTTTGTCTCATTATTCTTCACATATGAATATTGATTTGTTGTTTCTGAGTGCTAATGTATATTTTTTGAATCTTTAGGCTGGCTATGACACAACAAACTCGTATTACCATTTCACCATTCCTGGATCTTTCTCAAGTTCTGCAACAGGCAGCAACTCCACTTTTAGTCTCGGCAGCAACGTCAATGTAACGGGTCGCTGGGCCTTCCAAGTAGACAGTGGAGTTAGAGGCTGCCAGTTTAATGGTAAGTCGCTGCCTATTTCTGGAAAAATATTAATGCAGAAAATGACATCACACTTAATAGTTTTCAAAATCAACGAAAAATGTAGTTTTTTAGAACGCATGTTACTGGGTCAAACACGCTAATGAGTCCCAAACCCTCGGGACGCGGACCTGTACTGGTACGGGACCGGTACCAGCTAGAGGAACGCAGACCGTACCGGTACCCTTACCCAATACCCTAACCCTGAACTGGTACCCTAACCTGGTACCTGGTTACTGTACCCGAGGGTTGGGGTCCAGTGATTTGATGGGAACTGCCGGCACGTCAAAAAACAACGAGTTGGGGATACCCAAAAATGTCAACAAGGGGTGAAGAAGGGGCCCAAACCATACGTCCATATATAACAAGTTGGGAGTGAGAATATGTAACGGATTCACATGGACTGCCATGGACTGTGTGCATTTCAACAGCTTAAAGATAACTTTTTCCTGTTCTGCTTCAGACACGCCTGTGCAGTTGGGTGATTTCTTCTGGAGTGACAGCAACTGCACACAAAAGTGCACGTGCACCACATCGGGCATTCACTGTGTCACTGAGCTTTGCTCTTTCTCTGAAACCTGCGTGGCGACAAACATTCAGTTTCTCTGTCTCAATGGTAATATAAATTAAAATAGAGATAAAAAGATAAAAAGAGAAATTTTAACAATTTAATTTAGTATATGTTGGTATCATAACCTGTGTGTTCTGTTTGATTCACAGTCTCAACTCCTCCCCCAGTTACAAGTAAGCTCTCATGTTTAACACATTGACTCAGTAGATAAAAGAACTTGTTCATTTCAGGGATGAAATAATTCTGATGAAGTGTTGTTATTGTTGTAAAATGCTAAATCATTTTGTTTGATTTACAGCCACAGTAGCTCCACCAGTTACAAGTAAGCCCCCCCCCCCCCAAC
>NW_023417248.1:3664-8001 GCF_002922805.2 Oryzias melastigma | reverse complement strand
TCAGGTATTTTCAAGACACCCATAATGCTAATAAATATTTTACTAGTATTTAACAAATTAGTAATGAAGTAAATTAATCATTTAGTTTATTAAGGGTTCTTATTAAGCTTATTAACACATAAGTTAGTGTAAGACATCTATAATGATAATAGATGTCTTACAAGAACTGTAAGGATTACTAATCTGTTAACAAGTTTTGTTAGTGATTCTTATTAAGCTTGTCAACACTTATTTGTTCCACGTATACAATGGCAATAAATGTAACAATAAGCTTCATATTAACGCATGAATAATGGTTGTAAATGTGTTAACTTAGGAATTTAATAAGCCCTATTAGGCTTATTACACCAATAAATGTCTTACTAACACCTTATACGAATGTTAATAATGCTTATTAATGTGTTAACAAAGCTTGTTAAGGAATCTTATTATAAAGTGTTACCATAGTTTTTGTTCCATTTCAAATTTAAACAGAGCTTCAAGTGACTCTTCTCACTTACAATCATAATGAAGGATTACCTCACAGTTAAATTCATACTACATCTGAAAACCACATGGTTTAGCAAATATTTTTCTACAAATAATTGCCTATGAATTTCCCTCAAATTTTTAAAAGCTCATATATTTTTTCCTGAATCTAAAATTTTAAAAAGCTTTCTGTCTGAGAAAGTTTTTATTTTTCAATTTATTTAGTACTGATTTGTCTCCTCTGTTTTTTTTACAGTTCCAATTAACGACACGACTCTGAGTAAGTTCACTCTTTTTATATAAAACAATCTAACAACTTACTGTTTCATAGTATTATTTTTAAGTGTGTTGTTTTTAGATTAAATATGTATGTTTAGTCAGACGAGTGTACAACAATGCTAGTTAGCATGAGTTTAATCTGCACTGACTTTTAAATATTTCAGGTCATTTTTATCCAATTGCTGGAACTGCAACCACCCGCTCACTTGATGGAAGTTCTCCACTGATTTACCTGCAAAGACCTTTTGTCTACTTTGAGAAAACATACAACACCATCTATGTACGTAACAAGATTCATAAAAAAATGTAAAACAAAGAAACAGATACAGCCTTATTCACAGACAAATTGGTTTTACCTTAAAAATTCACACAGCTTGTGTTCATAAAAGACAACTGTTATGTTTAGCAAAGTTTTATTTACCTCTTATTTAAAAAAAAAAGAAAACTAACGTTGTTGTGAATAAATTGAGAGTTTTCAATTTTCTTTTCCAGGTCAANACACCATCTATGTACGTAACAAGATTCATCAAAAAATGTAAAACATAGAAAGAGATACAGCATTATTCACAGACAAATTGGTTTTATCTTGAAAAATTCCCACAGCTTGTGTTCATAAAAGACAACTGTTGTGTTTAGCAAAGTTTTCTTTACCTCTTATTTAAAAAAAATTGAAAACTAACGTTGTTGTGAATACATTTAGAGTTTTCAGTTTTCTTTTCCAGGTCAACCACAACGGACATTTGACCTTTACTTCACAATACTGGTCATATATACCTCAAAGATTCCCACTCTATGGACCCAGAGACATAATCGCTCCATTCTGGACAGATATGGACATCAGACTAACTGGATTGGTCCTCTACAACCAATACACCAATGGCAGTGTCCTCCAACAAGCTACACAGGACATTAATAGCTACTTCCCAAACCTCAACTTCAGTGCTGAGTGGGTCTTTGTGGCAACATGGTATGAAGTGGCCTATTATCCAACTACAGGAACAGTAAGTCAGAAATGTAATCCTATATGGTATTACAATAGAATATTCTGTATAGTATTTAATACAATGTTATACAACACAAAGTAACAACACATTCATGAAACATTGATGATATTTTACAGAAAGCTACTTTCCAAGCTGTGCTGATCTCTGGAGGAGAGAAGTCGTTTGTTCTCATGAACTACGGTTCTCTTGCTGCAACAGTTTGGAATGTTCAGGTTTGCCTCATGACTCTCAATATGTGATCAATAAACTTCTGTTTCTGAGTGTAAACACGTTTGTTCATGTATATTTATGAATCTACAGGCTGGCTATGACACCATAGGCTCTGTTCACCATTTGACCCTTCCTGGATCTTTCTCAAGTTCAGCATCAGGCGTCAACTCCACTTTTAGTCTGAGCAGCAACATCAATGTAACGGGTCGCTGGGCCCTCCGAGTAGACAGCGGTCCAGAAGGCTGCGTGTTTAATGGTAAATTATTGCTTTAAATTCTTTTGAATACATGATATTTTACAGTTTCATAACAGCTGGTATTAGTTAAGATTTTAGCAACAAAAGCAAGTAGTCTCTTAAATATGACACTGTTAAATCTAAGAAGAATACTATTTTTCACAATGTTCTGTTTAAAAAGGTCATTAGATTTTTTTTTAAGAGTATTATTTATTTTACTTTCAAGTGTGTTTGCAGTGGAATTAGGCAAAGAAACTATTTTGTCTTGAACACTATGGATTCACATGAACTTTCATTGATCACATAAATAAACTTCAACATCTTAAAGTGAACTTTTTCTTGTTCCATTTCAGACAAACGTGTGCAGTTGGGTGATTTCTTCTGGAGCGACAGCAACTGCACACAAAAGTGCACGTGCACCACATCGGGCGTTCATTGTATCACCAAGCTCTGCTCTTTCCCTGAAACCTGCGTACCGACGTACTTTCAGTTCCTCTGCTTTAATGGTAATTCAGCTTAAAATACATGAATAACTTAACCTGAAAGTGTTAGAGATGAGAAATATTGACATTCAAAAATGTTGAAGTGACAGTCAAAATATCAATAATTATCATATAGTCAATCAATATAAAAAATAAAAAGTAGATCTAAAGTTGTACACTAACATTTAGAAAAAATCTCAGCCAATATATTCAGATAACTTTGTTGAAGTTTGTTTTTTGAGCATCTACATTTATTAAACAACTGCTACGTATATCAAAAGTTTTTCACTTGTTCTCTTTAGACGAATTTGAACAAGTTCATATTGTTTCTATCAGTATCATAACCTGTGTGTTCTTTTTGATTCACAGTCTCAACTCCTCCCCCAGTTACAAGTAAGCTCTCATGTTTAACACATTGACTCAGTAGATACAATAACTTGTTCATTTCAGGGATGAAATAATTCTGATGAAGTGTTGTTATTGTTGTAAAATGCTAAATCACTTTGTTTGATTTACAGCCACAGTAGCTCCACCAGTTACAAGTAAGTCCCCTCCCCCCCAACACACATTTTAACAATAAAACATTAACATGCTTAAAATGTTATGGTTAGATGAAATGATTTTTCTGTTGTTGAATTCTAAATTTTGTGCTTTGTTTGATTCACAGCCACTTCACCTGCTACAGTTAAAAGTAAGTTCATCCATTTGACAGATTTTGTTTTAATAATCATTCTAATTTATTCTGTCTAAATGCACAAAAATTAGATCAAAAGTTGCAAAAGAAAAAGTTTTTGTTCCATTTCAAATTCAAACACAGGGTTTCAAGTTACACCCTCTGCCTTATAATGATAATGAGGGGTCACACTTAAATTTATACTAAATCAGAAAATCTAATCTAAAATTTGTTTTTGGAAAGAGTTTTGTAAAATGAGCTACCTTTTAGTTTCAGTCAAATTTTTAAAAACATACGCTTGGGAGCTGACAATGTTTATTATTGAACAAAACACTCGTTTAAAATCTAAAATACATTTTAAATTAAACACCCCAGTGCTTAAGCTCTTATATTTTCTCTGAATCTAAAAATTAAAAAGCTTTCTGTCTGAGAAAATGTTTTTATTTTCAATTTATTTAGTACTGATGTGTCTCCTCTCTCTTCTTTTTTTTACAGTTCCTATTAACGACACGACTCTGAGTAAGTTCCCTCTTTTTATGTAAAACCTTCTAACAACTAACTGTTTCATAGTATTATTTTTTAGTGTGTTGTTTTTAGATTAAATATGTATGTTTAGTCAGACGAGTGTACAACAATGCTAGTTAGCATGAGTTTAATCTGCACTGACTTTTAAATATTTCAGGTCATTTTTATCCAATTGCTGGAACTGCAACCACCCGCTCACTTGATGGAAGTTCTCCACTGATTTACCTGCAAAGACCTTTTGTCTACTTTGAGAAAACATACAACACCATCTATGTACGTAACAAGATTCATAAAAAAATGTAAAACAAAGAAACAGATACAGCATTATTCACAGACAAATTGGTTTTACCTTAAAAATTCACACAGCTTGTGTTCATAAAAGACAACTGTTATGTTTAGCAAAGTTTTTTTTACCTCTTATTCAAAGAAATCTGGAAACTAAGGGTGTTGTGAATAAATTG